>NC_133453.1:71707754-72010135 GCF_048565385.1 Saimiri boliviensis
GTGCCTACAATATGCTAGGCAGTAACTAGGCACTAATCCAGCTTGGATATTTCACTAAAGAAGAATAATAAAGAAGAGTAAACCTAGTGATTACTTAGTATTGTTTTACACAGTTGTTTCACTTCCCCCGTATGATTTCTAAGAATGGGTTAGTGTTCATTTGCTATGACGCTTCTAGAAAATCATTTAGCTTCTATTAGATTCCATTTTACAGACTCCATGGCTCTTGTGAAATTAAGGCACACAGGAATAATTTAATGAATGCCGTAAATAAATGCCAAATATTTTTACCTTCAGTTCATTTATAGATTGTGATTCAGTCAAATGTTCTATAACAGAATCACATGACATACTTGGATAAATTCAAGCATATAATAGTTGCATCCGTTTATTCCACTAGTCTTTTTTTAAGAGACAGGATTTTGCTCTGTCACCCAGGCTGGAATGCAGTGGCATGATCATAGCTTACTGAAGCTTGAAGTGGTCTCAAGGGATCCTCCCACCTGAGCCTCCTGAGTAGCTGGGACTACAGGCATGCACCTTCATGCACCCCTAATTGTGTGTGTGTTTGTGTAGATGGGGTCTGGCTATGTTGCCCAGGTATGTCTCAATCTTCTGGCCTCATGTGATTCTCCTGCCTCATTCTCCCAAAGCACTGAGATTGCAGGCATGAACCACCATGCCCAGCCATTCCACTGGTCTCAATTGAACACCTGGAATGTGCCAGTTAGTGAGCCAGGTGCTGGGGATTCATGGATGAGCAAGTCAGATGAAGTCCTGCCATGTAGTGCCTACATGAGGTGGGCTCCTCCATGAAAAAGGTGTGACGATGCCTAAGACTTGATAAAAAGGTCCCATGGATACATAAACAAATATAGTCAACAGTGCATTTTCAGAAGGGGCACTTTACATACCACATCTGTCTGAAATAGTAAAGGATTTGAGTGACTTAAAAACAGCCACGATATCGTAGAACTCTGGCATTTTCAAAGAAGTCGTCTTCAAGTGTGGTGTATTGCCTAAGCTGTTTCCGAGTGTTGGTAAAAGTGGAATACTTGGTGGTACTTGTCAACTTTAACCCTGGGTTGTGCTAGGAAATCAAGTTTAATAGGACAAGGACCTGTAGTAGTATGTGTTAAGAAAGGGCCATAGAAAAGTAAGTTAATAGCTTATGTATTTTGGGCACAGTTATACCTATTGCAAGGTTTTTTGGTTTTTTTTTTTTTTTCCCCTGCTATGCTCATTGATTAAGCCTATCTATTTATAAGAGTATAATTCAGAATATAAATATGGAAAATGTCTCATAAGGAAGTTTATCTTTAACTCAGACATTATATCATTAATACTTTAAATCTCATTATAACATTATAACCTGAATGCTACATCTTTCTTCCTGTGTGGAGAGCTTAGAGAAAAATTATGGCCTGATGTGGCCATTTGCTTATCATCAGTGTACATAATGATCTCAAATATCCAAAAATAGTTATATTCAGCTGCACATTTCTAAGAAAATACATACGTTCACAGCAGGTTTTTAAATTCCACATACTTGGAGGAAGAACACCAGGGATTCATTCCCTGAGAGTTTTTGAAACTGAGGACACACCTGGGTTTTGTTTTTCCAGGGTAGAATTCAGTACAAATCAGCAATTGTTGAATACATATTAAGTGTGAGTAGTGGACTCACTGTTTCTCCCACATGATCTCATTTATCTGCATAATAACCTGATGAGGTTGGTATTATCACTCTGTGTTGCAGGTAAAAAGACAGATATAGTGGTTAAGTCATGATGACTAGCAGGCGGTCAGGTTGGAACTCGTGTCAAAATCTGATGCAGGTGCCCTTTTGTTGGTGACCACCATGCTGTGCTGTCACCAGTGCGAGGATTCTAATCACATCTTTGTTCTAGTCTTTATTTCCTAATTTTCTATACTAAACACGAATCAATTTTAAATTGAAAAAAAATCTCAACCAATATAACCTAAGTGGGTAATGCTGTTAGATTTCAAAAACATATATTTGTGTGTGTGGTGTGAAAATACAAAACTACATGAACCTAGATACCGTCACCCTTTGTTTAGCAATTAAATGGATATCATAATTAATGCTTTTTAAAACACAGTGAACATATAGATATTAAGGTTTCTGCTTCACTGATTTTTCTTGGAAAAATAACACCTATTGATGTAAGATCCTTAGTCCCAGATTCTAAATTGATTTTCTTATTTCATTGTCAACGTAATTGGGGATTTATCTTTTAATGAAAGAAAATAAAAGCTTAGTCTTCATCTTGGTAGACATTTATGTAAATAGGAAGGTCATAGGTGAATTTTTAGGAAGTTTGGTGATGAAAGAAAATACACGAGTGGCTACCAGATTCAGCACAGGCTTTTGATGATAATGGGGATTAGAGTGTTCTTTTCCTCCGGTTTTTCCCCTTCAGCGTTACGGTTTTATTTGAGGAGCAGCTATCAGTATTCTGGGAGACTAATTGTAAGTCACTGAATCAGCAAATTGAAGATTGTTCTTTAGACCTCTTTGGAGGTCTTGCCTTAGTAGTGTTGGGTAGAGCTGAGAAATCTTCATTTTTAACTCATGACCTAGGCGCATTTTATGATTAGGCGTATTTGAGAACTGGGCTAGAATAAAGCTTGCATGAAAAAATGCAGTAGGAAGTGAGGGTGTAAAGCTGGATTGGGTTCAGAATGTGAAAACCTTAGGTCTTAAGCCATAAGCTTGGGATATGGTCCTGTGAGCTGTAAGTAGCCCGTGACAGGTATCCTGTAAGCAGAGAAGAAACTGTAGAATTGGCCAGGAGTGGACAGTGGAGGACAGCCTGAAGGAGGTCGGGCTCTCAGAAGCTGTTAAAGACATCTCGGCCTGAGGTGCTGGGGGTCTGAACTACAACTGTGGCAGAGGCATAGGACAGGGGACAAGTGACACTGAAGTGCTAGACTTGATAGAGCCCAGCAAGTGATTGGACATGGGAGGCAAAACCACAGAAGGGGGAAAGACAACCGGGAGGGTTTGAGGATGTGCAGAGAGGAGGATGGTAGTACCGTTTCTGCAACTGGTAGGAACTGGAGGGGTCCTGTTTTGGAGAGAAGATCAGGAGTTCGTTAGGACACATTTGAGTTTGAAGTTTCCTTGGGATTTCCATTTGAAGGTGTCTAGTGGGCAGATGAAACTGTTTAGCTCCAGGGAGACTATGAGGAGAGAGCTATCTTTAGGAGTTTTCTCAATGGAGGTGATTGTGGAAGCCATGTGATCAGATGAGATGGCCACAGAGGACGTTACAGAGAGAACAAAGGCGCCCTGGGGAGTCCTGGGGGAGCAGTTACAGGAACAAGTGGCGGATGCACAGAACTATGGGAGGAGGAAAAGAAGTGCCGTCCCAGGAACCAGGAAGGGCGAGGTGGTCAGCAGTTCTGAATGCTGCAAAGAGGTGAAGGAAAATGAGGACTTAAAAAATTAGGACATTGGATTTTGCTTGGTTTTCTCAGTAAGAGAAAAAGCTGGACAGTCAGAATTAATGAGTGAAAGGATGATGATGAAGTGCAAGTGGGTGACTTTTCAAAGTTTGGTTGTAAAGGGCAGGAGGACACACGTAGCTTGGCATGTGCAGAGGCTTCTGAGGTCAGTGGAGACCTGTGTCTATTCAAAAGCTCAGTGTGGAGGGGGAGAAAGATAGTGAAGATGAGCAAGGAGGGTATGAGTCGTGAAGGATTCTGAGGGCAGTGGTTCACAAAGACAACTTTTCATTTGGTGCACATTGTTCCTATATCAAGTGCCAGGATGGTGTCGAGGCTACAGAGATAAGACTCAGTCTTACTCTGTGAGTAACCCAAGAGAAGAATGAAAGTTGACAATGTAGAGTTGAGCCTGGATGACTGGGAGGGTGGTAGCCCCCACAGATCGGGGGGGCACTCAGCCCGGAAACAGTCACCAGGCATCAGGATGAACACTGGGTTGGAATGGCACACAGCATGCTGAGGAGGGCTGGGGAGGACCCTGTGAAGGACTTGGTCTTGTGGTTGTCCTGTGTAAGATATGTGGTGTCTTCCTTCCCTAGAGGCAAGGAGGCTCATCTCAGATGGAGGGACCAGCATGGCCAAGTACTTGCAAATGTGTTGGAGAGTAATTGTTTGTGTGATTGAAATAAAGAGAAGATATCCAGAGGTGGGCAGGAACCAGAGCCAAAAGTGTCTCTGTGTCTTGATGAGGAGCTTGGGCTTTCCCCCCACCACCCACAAATCAGGAACTGTGATACGAATTTCAGCAGAGACATGCAGCAACCAGTTTCCCTTTAGAAAGAGCTCCATGGCAGCTATGTGGCCGTATGTTGTGGTTTAGAGGGACAAGACTGGAAGCAGGGGTCAGGTCAGTAGACTGGTAGTTGGCAGACTTTGCTGTGCAAGTGAGGATAGGCGGGAACAAAGGCAGAGCAGGCAGAGAGTAGGTAGAAGAGATAGTTAGGCAGAGTTGACATGACGTATGATATGGTTTGGCTGTGTCCCCACGCAAATGTCATCTTGACTTGTAGCTCCCATAATCCCCATGTGTCAATGAAGGGACCCAGTGGGAGGTAGTTGAAACATGGGGGTGGGGTTTTCCCATGGTGTTCCTGTGACAGTGAAGTCTCATGAGACCTGACGGTTTTATAAAGGGCGGTTCCCTTGTACATACTCTCTTGCCTGCTGCCATGTAAGGTGTTGCTTTTGCTCTTCCTTTGCCTTCTGCCATGATTGGGAGGCCTCCCCAGCCATGTGAAACTGAGTCCATTAAACCTCTTTTTCTTTATGCATTACCCAGTCTCAGGTATTTCTTATAGCAGTATGAGAATGGACTACAGCTTAGGTCTTGAAAGGTTTTCATGGGAATGGGAGGTTGAGAAGATGGTAAAGGATAAGGAGAGCTTTATGGAAAAGCTCAGATGGACTCCCTGCTTTCTGACTTGGAGACTGTTTGGAAGGTGAGAGGAAACATTTCCTGGGAAAGATGCTGAATATTCCAAACGTGTTGAGCTGGAGATGCTTGCAGAGCTTCCAAAGGGAGATGTACAGGAGACCAATATTCATGTCTGCAAATCACAAGATGGAGTGGCCTGGAGAGAGAAATATGTATGTCCAAGCATGAGAATGACCACTGAGAACATTGTGTGCAGCAGATTCCGTAGCCTGGGAGTGTGTAGCCTGCACACAGCCTCTTGACTCAGGAGCTGGTTCTCCATGTTCTGAATTCTCTGAGTGCCTTCTTGCCCTTCTGTTCTTAGCCATCTCCAGTGCAGCCATTGGGCTCTTACAGGGATTAGGCAGAAAAAGAAGAAAAGGATGGACCTCAAATATACTTAGTTTTACTAACGATCAGCAGATGTGATGAGAGGATTAGATCCTTAGAAAAAGAGGCTTAGGTCCTGCAGTGTGACCTGGGTTACTTGTGAAACTCATTTTTTGTCAATACTTGTTCTCCCCTGTCCCTTACCATGTATTCTGAAGCTTGAATTTTTGAAGACTGTATTTTATTTTTATTCACCATGTGAGAATATACAACTGTGTTTTTTCTTGTTTGTTTTTACAATCAGTGGCTGGCCCTTGTTAGGAAAATATATGAATTAGAATAAATAGTCTTTCAAAACCACTTACAGGTAAATCCGTGTTATTTATTTTGCTGCTCTGGCAGTCTCCTGTTAGTATGAAATGAATTAACAAGATAGAATTTATGGCCCTTTTCAGTATTGAATTGAATCACAGTTGAGACGTTGCCCCTGAAATAAAACTCCTTTCTGGGGCATTTTTACAGTGGAGCTTCCATCATTGCTTTCCTTGAGGAATGAGAATTGTCCTGGTGATGTAAGGGCCAGGTGTCCGACCCCTGCGAAAATGGTGTTTTCTGGGTTAGCAATAGGAAGACACTGGTGTTTCTACTCTGTCCTTTTGGCTGAAACGGCAGCATGTAAATCAGAGCTTGTCTAAGTGGATGTGATGGCTATAAGAGAGACCCTGACAAGATTGGTTATAGATTTCAGAGTGTGAATCACATGTGGAGTTTGGGAGGGATCCTGTTTTGAATAAATAAACTGAAAAATTCATCTTTGAGACAGTAGGACAGCACTGAACATAGACTGATACTAGATTCTAAGGAATTCTTGGTGATTTTGTTCCTTATGAAAATTATGTAATGATCATGTTTTTAAATGCTCTTATCAGAGAAGCATACTGAAATATTTACAGGTAAAGTGATGTGATGTTTGGGATTTAGTTTAAAAATACTGAAGCAAAAGAGTTGGGATGTATAGATAAAATCAGATTGGCAGAATGTTGATAATGTGCGAGGCGAGTAAAAGAGGTTTGTTACGCTATTTTCACCTTATATGCATTTGTGAACATTTCCATTAAAAAAAAAAAAGGCTTAACAAAAGTGAATATAGTAGCCAAGAAGAGAGAGTTGAAGATACGTTTCTCTGTCATTTTGACACTTTTTGTGGCACACCTGTCAGTCTTTCTGCACATAGGGTGATCATCTTTCTGCTTTTTTGACCCAATGACTGAGGGATCTGACACCACAGCTAAACAGTTTGTGTGATGAGGACACTGTCCCACCAGGACTTGGGGCAGCTTTCTGGCAGTTGCCACCTCATCTCCCTCAGAGGTTCCAGCCTCCAGTGGAAATGGGAATTCAGGGGATTCCTTCTCTCCTTAGATTTTTGTGACTTTTGAATGAGAGAGACATGAGAAGGTAACTTGGGTGGAGTGAGCTGTAGAGATGGAGTTGGAGAGAGCAGAAGTTTAAATGTAAGGCATGTTTCTGCTAGAGACCTTGTGATACAGTCATTGGCTCTCTTTTCTCATCGGTTTAAACTTGTGCTGGAATCAGACCCTTCCATCTTTCAAACCAAAGTGTAAGTCCGTGCTGTGTGTGTTGTGTGTGCGTGCATGTGTGCGGGCCTGTTGGTGTTTCTGACCTCACATCTGAAGTCTCTGCCCTTTGCAGACAGCATGATAGTGAAATGAGTTGATTACAAGGGGAAAATGATTTTAGTGGACCAACATGGGCCTGTTTGCTTCTTTGAAGTATTCCCAGCACGATAGGGTGTTAATATGTCATCTCAGAGGCAGATGGGCCCATCTATTTTAATCATCAGCTCTGTCATTATTTGGCGTTTAAAACCATGCCTTTCCTCGCAGGATCTTCAAGATACTTAGAAGAAGGCCCAGAGTTTTCTTGACACCAGCTGCTGCTTTGCTTAAGCAGATGGAATAAATCAAACCCCTCAACCTCCCTATACTCACCACTATTAAACAGATCCCACAGTGAAAGGGCCGATGATGGCAAAAGACAGTTGTCTTCTGAGGTAAAATGCCTTTGAGTCACAGGGTGAGACTCTTGGCCCAGAATGTTCCTGTGTCTTATATTTTAGCCTAGGGTATTTATTCATTGAGTTGTTCACCTAATATTTCTACAGTACCTATCATACACTAGTAGTGTCTGCATTCAGTGCTGGTTCACAGAGGTGAACAGTTTCAAATCAAGGTTTTCTGTTGACTGCAGCGAGTTTCATTTATGTTGGATCTGGGGAGCTAAAGAGTCTAATGGAGTCCTCTTTACTTTTCTTTTTCTTCATATCCCTTCAGCAGTTCTATGGTACAATATCAGTAGTTCCTGACATCCCCTCTAAGGGGAAAGGCATGGGGGAAGATGGGGAGAAGTTTCCTTGTGGTGCAGGTTTACTCTGACAAGACCTTCCTTAGGGAGCAGAAAATTACTATTCATGCATTAATTCAACAAATGTATGTTTGGTCCCCACTAAATGCAGGATACTCTAAATATAGGGACACAGAGCAGATGTATCTGCATCTTACCTTCAGGGCACACGCTTTCCCACCTCCAAATTTTCTTCTATGCTAGAACATTTTCTCAATTTCTTTGGAATTTCGTAGCAAATGTTACCTTCACAAAAACAACAGTATCCATTATTCTGTAGACAGAATGTAGAAGAACACAAACTCAGCTAGCTACCTCTGAAAGGAATGGAAAAGCAGAGTATTAATAAACATGAACTCATATCTTTTCATTACTGTGCATTCAGAAGCTTGATGACAGTTTCATTGACTGAACCAAAAAGCTTATTATAACAGTGAGTCTTCATTCCAGAATTTGTTGCATAAAAATAAAACATTAAAAATGGTAGGGCCGGGCGCAGTGGCTCACACCTGTAATCTCAGCACTTTGGGAGGCTGAGGCGGGCAGATCATGAGGTCAGGAGATTGAGACCATGTTGGCCAACATGGTGAAACCCCATCTTTACTAAAAATACAAAAATTAGCTGGGCATGGTGGCGCACGCCTGTAGCCCGAGCTACTCAGGAGGCTGAGGCAGGAGAATCGCTTGAAACTGGGAGGCGGAGGTTTCAGTGAGCCAAGATAGTGCCACTGCTGCAGCCTGGTGGGAGAGCAGGACTCCATCTCAAAAATAAATAAATAGGTAAATTCTAAATTGTTACATGTATACACAATAAATGCAGGTGAAAATAAGTTGATGTTCTTGATTTGATCATATTGTCATGTTAAAGTTTTAGAAATATTTTTCGTTTTTTAGGTCATGAAAAGTTGTTAGGCAACTCATCATTCCATTGAAAGTCACATCTTTTTACTTTGTTTAGAAACAGGAAGTGGTTACTTCTACTTTCTGTTTTATCTAATACCATGCAGTTTGAGTTTTTTTTTTTTTTTTTTTTTTTTTTTTAAGAAGCATGTTTTTAATTTTTAGATACTTTTGACTGACAGCGTGTCTCATAATGATAAAAATTCAAATGGTGCAAAAGCTTTTCTGGGCGAAGAAGGCAGGGAGAATGTTGCTTTTCCACTCTTGATGTTCCTTTAGCAAAACATTCTTGGACACCCTTTGTCTAGGGACTTACCTGATTAGTGAATTTGGAGGGAAAAATCAGGTACAAAAGTATAGCCCCGCCCCTTCTTCCCCACTTTCTCCTGGAGCTGGCCTGCTCACTGAGGTCTGCCTGTGTGGGGGAGGAACGTGCTAATTAACATTGCTCAGGTAGGTAATTCTCTTCAAAATCTAGAGATTAGTTCCTCAACCGAGTAAGCAAAGCTGTTAACTCAACATTTAAGCCACAATCTCAAATATAACCTTTAAAAGTAATAAGGGTGATTTTTGGTCCTTCAGTCTTATATCTAAACTAGTTTAGAGATAGGGAGGAGGAGAAAGGGCTATTTATTGGGCCTCTTTGAAGTGCACAGCATAGTGAAAAAGTCCCCCTTCCAACCCAGTAGACATGATCCCATCCTGTAAATGCTTCCCCAAAGGCTCTGTGCATGGACAAACGTGGAAATGTGTATGTATGCCTCTCCTCATTTTCTTTTACACAGTGGTGGACACTGTTCTCCATTAGCCTTTTCTACTTACTGTATTTTGATGGTCTCTGATACTTGTTACTGGCTGCATACTATTCCCAATATGGATTTGAATTAACTTTATAACCAGGAGGAATAAAAACATGCTTCTATTTGAAATCCACACTCCAATTAAATGGTGAGGAACTGTAAAGTTCTGGTGCTGGGGGACAGGATAGCAACTGACTTTTTGTGCCTTCTTTTTCACATGGAAGAGGCATATCATGTATCTCTCTCTGTGCAGGTGATAGACTTGACTTGGTTCTTGATCATGGAGACCACACTGAAAATTTACCATGTAGCGACTACTTTTTCAGAGAGCCTATTGCTGCCATTTATCCAGGACCTGTAAGCTGAGTAATAGACAAACTGCGTCTATCTTTGGGGCAGTTAGTAATAATTTTAATGAAGGAACCCCCTTGGTAGTGATGTCTAAAAGTTGTTCTGAAATGTTTGCATACATTTGTATATTGAAAAAAAATAGATATTTTAATGAAATTGGAATATTAGGAATGTTTTCTATGTTACATTTTGTGAATCTGAATGGAGTTTCCATTCCACAAAAATCAATGCATTTGAGTGTCTTTCCAGTTTTTTTCTTAGGTCATTAATCCCTAAGCACATTTAGTTCTTGACAGAAGGTTTTCCAAGGTGATGGCGTCGATTATATTTCTTAGACTTAACATAAATGATGTTTAACCAGTAACTAACCTCTGATCTTTATTTCAGGTGTCTGCAAGGTAAGAATTTAGTCTCTCTTAAGTTACAGTTATTCATATCACCTTAGTTTTCATTTTATTGTCCTTTCAGTTCAGTTTCTCTTATTATTTCACTTGGAGACACTAACATATTCCATTAGCAAAAACCAGAGGATGATATTATTAGTATTGCTCTTCTGCTAGCTAATTTGCCTTTTGTTTATAAATACCAATAGTGAGGCTGCTGGATTTTAGTATATCAGTCAGGCTTCAACAGGAGAAACAGAAACAGTAGGAGAGACCTATAAAAAGATATGTTGCCGGGACTTGGCTTACTTGATTATTAGTCTAGGCAAGTGTAACATTCATACGACAGGCTGTCAGGAAAAGCAAGCTGGAACTCTGGGGTACAGCTAAAGCTGTTGTCCCCAGATGGAATTTCTTCAGAGAAACTTTAGCTCAGCCCTGAATGCTTTTCCACTGATTGAATCAGGTCCACCCAGATTATCAAGGATAATTTCCCTTTGCTTAAAGTCAATTATGGACTTTAATCACATCTACTGAATGCCTTCACAGCAATACCTAACTTAGTGTTGGAGGGAGTAACTGTGGACAGTAGCAGAGCCAAGCAGACAACTAAAACTGACCATTGCAGTGTGTTTCTCCGTTGCTTGTCAGAAATCTTCTGGTTCCATCAGTCGGTCATGCTCCTGCCTGGAGCCATATCTAGTTGGCTGTGTGCTTCTTTTTCTCTTTGTCACCCCTCTTTCTTCGGCAAGTAAGTTAACTCTTAGCTTTTTGTTGTATCCAAAGCAACTCAGCTCTGCTTTGGAGCCAGACATTTGGTTTCTGCATTTTCCTTTGGTCTGACATGATGTGTGTTTTCTGTGCTATCTGTCTTACCAGGACAGAGTGTTCCTATTGTTTTCTTTATTAGCTAAAGTTACAGATCAACTTGGCACCCTTTTCAACAGGAGCTTTAGCTTTCAAAGACAATGGTTGCAAAATTGGATGCTGCTTTCATGGCTCTTAGCTGTTGCCATTGTTCTTTGTTGCCTCACTTGGGGACATGTCATATTGGCGGTTTGGTAGGACTAATGCAGAATAAGAAATCTAATTGCTTCTCTGTGCCTTGTGCTGCCTCCTCAGAATAGTTCCCTTCCAACTTCCAGAACATTCTCTTTCAAGACATTCCCCTTTCATACTGGATTTCCAAAGTTACAAAATTTCATTCTCATTATCTAAAGAGCAACATTTGTCAAATTTGCTTCTTTTACCATTAGAACCTTTTCAGGCATTATAAGGAAGTTTCTGTGTGTCTTTCACCACGCTAGCCGAGTGTTTTTAATTACAGCGAGTGCTCGACTTACGACCACGATTGGTTCTGACAGACCGGTCGTAAAATAATTTGGTCGTAAGTTGAGTAGGCTATGTGTACAGTACTGTGAAATGATGTTATAAAAACCTTTAAGTCATATTTTATCATAATTTTCTTTCATTATTGTTATATATCAGTGTTTTATAGTGTTCAGTATGCACATCTTTTACCTCCTTGGTTACAATTACTCCTAAGTATTAGTTATGCTGTTGTAAAGGGAATTTAAAAAAATTTTTTTCCAGATACTTCATTGTTAGTGTATAGAAATGCTAGTGGCTTTTGTAAGTTGCTTTTATGACCTTCAACTTCACTCACTTTATTAGTTCTAACAGTTTTTTAGCAGAGTTTTAGGGTTTTATATATATAAGATCATGTCATCAGCAAACAGACTACTTCATTTAATTGTTTCCTATTTGGATGCCTTTTCTTTTTATTGTCTAATTGCTCTGGCTAGGACTTCGTGGACAGGCCTGCTTCGTTGCTTTGTTATAACTGTTGATCGTATGGGTGCAGAACCTTTCACAGCTTCACGAATTCTTTATCTTTCAAAATCATCGATGCAGTCGAGTGTGATAACTTCGTATCACGTGCGATCACATTCACTTTCTTTCCTCCTTCGAACTGCTTAATCACCTTCATTTTTGTGTCGAGATCTATGGCCTTTCTTTCCTTCTTGGCAGGCTGAGGCATAGACAAAGACAATTTGCTCTTGGTAGACATCTTGGGAGGGGTTCGATGAAAATATCCAAGACACAAAACACAAATTGCCGTACCGAGTCTGGGATAACAGTTGAAATGGTGCACGCGGAGATGGTAGTGCTGCTGGAAGCTGGTCCGCACTGTCGTAGGCCCAGCTGGGCAACGTTTGCGCTGCCAGACGCGGAGCAGTCCTGGCTAGCGATTGTGGTCGTAAAGTCGAATGGTCGTAAGTTGCATAGGTCGTAAGTCGATCAATAACTGTATCATTATTAAATTATAAAGTCTTTCTCTGGAATTTTTTCTGATTGCCTATAGAACATTTTCATATCCTCATTCCTTTGTTCTGTCCCTTTACATTATAGAAAAAGGGAATGCCAAATTTCAGCAGAACTGGTAGAGCTTTAAATTCCAAGAAGTCAAAAAAATGTTAATGAGAATCACTGACTAAAAGGTCCAAGATTTAGCTCTTGCCACTTGCCTATGATTAATAGAAATGGGCATTTTTCTTTTTGATAAATTTTAGTGTATAATAACAGTCAGGTTGGAGATACTTTGTAGGTATAAATTAAAAGTCTGAATGTTCAGAGGCCTGGAATATACACAGTCAGAAAACGTGACCCAGAGTGTAGTAGAATCTGTTACATGGTATGACAAGGGCTGTCAAATATGACCTGCTCATTTTCAAAGAATCACTAAGCATACAAAATGAAAACAAAATCAGTAAATCCCTTATCGCCATCATTATCCCGATCATCCATTTCTGTGTAACAAATCACCGTAGACTGAATGGCTGAACACAGCAGCAGTCCTTCAGTAAGTCTCCCAGTTTCAGTGGGCCAGGGACTGAGGCTGTTCAGCCTCTAGTGTCACACAGCTGTGTCAGATGGTCAGGTCATCTGGGGGCTAGTCTGAGCTACCTGAGAGCATAGGGGTCTGAAGGCGCTTGGAATGCTCACATGACGCCCAAAAACTTCCGAGTATTCCAGGGAGCAAGCTAGATGTCGCATCACCTTTTCCGACCTTGCCTCACGTCTGCCTCATTTCTGTTGGTTATAGGTAAGGCACAGATCCACCCAGATTCAAGGAGGGGCCACTGGACTTTGTCTGTTGGTAGTGAAGTGGCAAGATTCTTGAACGTGTGGAGCAGGAACTATTGTCACGGGCATCTTTGGAAAAAACTATTTGCTCTCTGTCTACCCTCAGGCCACAACAACTTATATCTCTTCCATGTCTAAAATATGCCCTTGAGTTTCTAAGACTCTCCAAAAGTTTCATCCCTGTGGCAGGTTCAGGCCGAGGCTCAAAATCATGACCTTGTCCTCTAAATCACATCTGGGTGCAGAGGAGGCTCCTCAGGACTGATGGTTCCTTGATTTTTCAGTCTGAAGGCCTGTGAACTAAAGAGACAAATATCTGCTGGACATACACTCAGGTTGTGGCAACACGTCTTAAAGACTTGCCGAAAAAAAGGGAAATGGGAGCACTGGGGTCCATGGCAGTTCTGGAGCCTAGGCAGGTGTGTGTGGCCAGCTCCTTGATCAGGGCTCTGTCCAGTTTTGCTGTTTTCTAAGGCTCTTGGCTCCTTTCTCAGGTTCTGTTCCTTAAGTCATCCTTTTTCCACAAGAAAGGGTCAGCATTTGCGGCTAAGGAGCCTTCTCAGACTGCTTCCTGCCAGCAAAAATTTAGGATCTGAAGGCTTCTTTTTGTTCTGTATTCTGTTTCTTTTAGTCTAACCTGGCAGTATTTTGTAGTACAATATCAAAAAAGGTAGTGGATTTTCTGTGAATCTTGTTGGGTTCGCTCCATTAGAAAAGATCCATGACCACAAGATGCTTTGTCTACCAAGGGCTCCTTGTGAGACAGCTAAGGGGCACTGCCGTGTGATTTTTGGAATCCCTGTTATTTAATGCAGAGGTTCTGCAACGCAAGCTCTTAAGATCCTCAGAATGTATTAGGTACGTTTGAAGGTGTCTACAAGGCACCACCTTAGGTCTTTCTGAATTCTTGAAAGGTCGTACAGTTTCACCCTGGGTTTGATTTTTACTCTGAAATTATTTATTGGCTTAAGAATTGTTTGATGTCTGAAAAGACTAGGAATTGGAAACAGGTTTATATTTAACAGTTTATTCTTTAGCCCATCTCTCTCTGCACACATCTTATCATAGGCAGTGAGCAGAACCCAGGTGTCACTTTAAGTGTCTGTCTGGAAATCTCTTTAGCTAGATCACTGAGTTCATTAGGTGCACTTCCACTTCCCACTTTACCGGAGATGTCAGTCCTGCTAAACTCTCTGTCACGGGTAACAGGGTCCTCCTTTCCTCTAGCTTCCAGGAACATTTCCCTCACTTTTCTTTAAGCCCTCACTGACAACCTTCTTAAAACAACAGCAGTCATTTCATCATCTAGCACTGTTGCTGTGTGTCAGGAATTCAGAAAGGGCTTGTCCTGGCTTGGGGTCTCTCATGCTTGCTGTCAGCCATGTTGGAAGCAAGTATGATTTTCATAGCTGATTATTGTTACTTTAAGTCTCTCGGTTTTGGGGTGATTAGTTACATGTCAGTAGTGACTGGAATGATTAACATGCTGATTTCTTTTGAGCGTTTATCATCCTCAAATCCTAACACATCCTCTGCTCTGCTTTCAGAAATCCAAAAGTGCTCATTCTCCCTTCCCCGCACCCTGCCCACCTGAAAGCTTCCCCTGTTTTCCCATTGTCTGAATTCTAAACCTCTCATGGGTATACAACAGGGGTGTGAACTCACAGGTCAAATTTGTCTCACAGACATTAATTTTTAGGGTGTACAGAGAAAGCTTTTTTTTTTTTTTGAACTTGACATACTTGTTAACATTAAAATAAGTCAAGAGCATTCACATAAAAATCCAATGTATCTGTAAGGGTTATTGCCGAGTTCGAAATGAGGAAACTGAGGCCAGTATAAGAAAATGAAAATCCAATTTATTCAGTTCCTGGGTGAGGTTCCATGGTCCCAGGAAAAGGGGCCAGGGAAGTCGTGCCAACTTCCTGGGGTGTAGAGTTTTTATAGGTAGGATGAACAAGCAACAGCTGGGTGCTCTGATTGACTCCAGGGGAACGGGATTGAGACGGGGCAGGTTTTTCCTGGGGGAGAGCCGGCCAGGAGCCTTGCATCAGCTGGAGCCTTCCAAGGGAGCCCTGTGGCAGAGCTAGATGCCAAGTGCAGAGCCTGGTGCCGGGTACAGAGGTGGGTGTGTCCAACCTCCCGACGAGGCAACCGGCCTTACAGTATCCACTTCTCTAGAAGAATCAAGATCCGGGAGTGCGGGGGCTGTCTCCCTGTGGCAGCCATCAGTCAGTGCTGGGTGCCTTCTTATGGTGGGACAGATGCTCCTCAGGCCACCCACGTCCTCACTTGGCCAGCTTTTCCTGTTTTCTGCTTGCCTCCTATAAGCCTTTGAGTTTGCCTTTCTGATTGTACAAAATTCTTTACATAGCTTTTCCAGCCTTATTCATAGCCATTTCCTTAAACCAACTCCCTAGGCCCCAGTATCTTGTGACCCAGCCACATTATCTGAGTCAGTAGAATGTGCTAAGTTTTTGCTTTCTCTGCATGCTGGGCTCTTACTAATGCACCAGCAGCCACCTTCCATACTGTCCCTTGATAGATAGTCATCTTCCCTTCTGCAGATTCACAGGGTTTGTATCTTTTTTATAGCATTCATGTCTTTTTATTTTGAAATTTCTAGCATAAATATCTGTTCACCTATCTGGACTGTGAACTATTCCAAGGTGTAAGCTTTTGTTTTATTCATCTTTGATCTGGAACGTGGCAGACCAAGGTAGATAGTCAATAAAACTTTGTTGACTAAATGAATTAGGAAGTGATTTTTTAAAAGTAGTGAAAGCAAGCTCTGTGCCCTGGAGGAGTATACAGTTTGATATGTTATCTGTCCGGTGTGACACAAAGTAGAATGACAAAGGTACAGGCAGAATTCCAATTGGGAGGATCAACAAAAGCTTGTTAGCAAAAAAAAAAGAGAGAATGTGGAAGGGCAGATGAGGCCAAGGATGTAGGTAATGCATATTAGAAATAGTAGAGTCACAAAAATATGTGACTTGTACATAGCTGGATTGTAGGATATCTAAAGGGGTGTGGCAGAAAATAGATGAACAAACAGATAATTTGGGGCTGGATTATAAATTGATAAATAGATTTGGGTTGTGAGAAACATTGCACATATTCATGATAATAGTACCTGCCATGTCTTGAGTGTTTATTATGTGACAGGCATCATGTTAGGAGCTTTATATGACCATGCCCCTGGTGAACATTATAGGAGTGGGGGTTGGGATGAGATTCAAAGGCATTAACCAAGACAACACAGGAGAAGTGTCAGAATGAGGCTGGAGGTGGAAGATTAACAAATGGGTTAGGGGTGGCAAACTCAAATTTGAAAAATTGGTAAGGTTTTTATATCCAACAGAACACTTGAAAAACAAGACTAAGTATGCAGTTTCCAAGGGTATCTACTTAGATGAGGGCAGGGAGGCCATGGAGAAGGTGTGTTCACTTAGGACAACAGTGTCCAGTGAGCTGAGAACATGTACTGGGCTAGGAGCAGCCACATTTATTGTGGAAACAGAACAAAGAACAGTAGGGAGAGGTAGGAGGAGAAACATTGTGAACACAGATTTGGAAAGAACTTAAAGGAAAAGAATGGAGTTCAGCAATGTCTTCAAGGTAGTGTTATGGCCGCAGGGAAGAGCACTGAATTACACAATTAGAAAGTCATTAAATCTCAAAGGGGGAGAGAGTAGTTTTGATGGCCTAGTGGGGCAGATAGCATTTTGCACAGTATTAAAGTGTGATGATAAGATAGGAAGTGAGGGCCACAATTGGAGACTATTTTAGCAAAATGTTGACAGTGAAAGAGAAGAGTAATGGAGTGATTCTTAAGGAAGAATGAAAATCAGTGGGATTCTTGGGACTCTTTTGGTAGAAGTATGAGAGAGACATAAGCATATTTACAGATGGATGTAGAGGAGCCAGGGCCTGGCTGTAAATGTCTTGAAGGAAGGAATAAGTGAGTAGATACACAAGGAGCACTGCTGGAGGCATTGGTCTTATAAAGAGAAGGAATCCGTTTTCTTTGCACGTAGCAAGAAAAGCTGCTAAGAAGGGTGAGAATGTGAAGTTTATTGGGAAGAGAAGGGCTGTGAGTATGTATGAGTACGTTTTTGCACTGTTGATAAAGACATACCTGAGACTGGGCAATTTACAAAAGAAGGAGAGATTTAATGGGCTTACAGTTCCATGTGGCTAGGGAGGCCTCACAATCACAGCAGAACACAGGGAGGGACAAGTTACATCTTACCTGGATGCCATCAGGCAAAGAGAGAACTTGGGCAGGGAACCATCAGACCTTGTGAGACCTATTCACTGTCATGAGAACAGTGCAGGAGAGACTCGCCTCTGTAATTCAGTTACCTCCCACCAGGTTCCTCCCACATCTGGGAATTGTGGGAGTTACAATTCAAGATGAGATTTGGGTGTGGACACCGCCAAACCATATCATTCTGCCCCTGGTCCCTCCCAAATCCCATGTCCTCACATTTCAAAATCAATCATGCCTTCCCAAAAGTCTGAACGCATTTCAGCATTAACTCAGATGTCCACAGTCCAATGTCTTATCTGAGACAAGGCAAGTCCCTTCCACCTATGAGCCTGTAAAATCAAAAGCAAGCTAGATACTTCCTAGATACAGTGGGGGTACAGGCATTGGGTGAATACAGCTGTTCCAAATGGAAGAAATGGCCAAAACAAAGGGTCTACAGTCCCATACAAGTCTGAAATCCTGCGGGGCAGTCAAATCTTAAAGCTCCACAATGATCTCCTTTAACTCCATATCTCACATCACAGGTAATGCTGAAGAGGTGGGTTCCCATGGTCTTGGGAAGCTCCACTTCTGTGGCTTTGCAGGGTACAGTCTCTCTCCTGGCTGCTTTCATGGGCTGGTGTTGAGTGTGGCTTTTCCAGGCCCACAGTGCAAGATGTAGGTGGATCTACCTTTCTGGAGTCTGGAGGACACTGATCCCATTATCACAGCTCCACTAGGTGGTGCCCCGGTAGGGACTCTGTGTGGGGCCTTCAACTCCACATTTTTCTTCTGCATTAGCAAAACAGAGGTTCTTCATGAGAGCCCCACCACTGCTGCCTTGATATCCAGGTGTTTCCATACATCCTCCTCAATCTAGGCAGAGGTTCCCAGTTCTTGACTTCCATGCAACTACAGGCTCAACACCATGTGGAAACTGCCAAGGATTAGGGCTTGTCCTCTCTGAAGCTGTGGCCTGAGGTATACCTTGGCCCGTTTTAGTCATGGCTGGAGCAGCTGGGATGCAGGGCACCAAGTCCCTAGACTGCACACAGCAGTGGGACCCTGGGCCCAGCCCATGAAACCTCCTAAACCTCCAGGTCTGTGATGGGAGGGGCTGCCACAAAGATCTCTGACATGCGGTGGAGACATTTTCCCCATTGTCTTGGTGATAAGCATTTGGCACATCGTTACTTATGCAATTTTCTGCAGCCAGCTTGAATTTCTTCTCAGAAAATGGGATTTTCTTTTCTGTCAGGCTGCAAAATTTCTGGAATTTTGTGCTCTGTTTCCCTTTTAAAACTGAATGCATTTAACAGAACCCAAGTCACATCTTCAGTGCTTTGCTGCTTAGAAATTTCTTCTACCAAAGAGCCTAAATCGTCTCTCTCAAGTTCAAAGTTCCACAGATCTCTAGGGGAGGGCCAAAATGCCACCGACTTGATGCTCTCATGGCAGCAGAGGAAGTTATTTTAAGTGATTGGGGCTGGGTGAGCTGAGGCCGTATTGTGAGCTGCAGTAGCAGAGAGAGGAATGGAGAATTGGGGGTCTGACTCCTGCTCTTATAGCCTAGTATTGTCACCTCCCAGCTGTATGAGCTTGGGCCATTGTCTAACGTTCCCTGTGTCATAGTTTTACTTCTGAAAAATGGGGCAATACAATGATTCTCAGCTCACAAGGCTACTGTGAAGATTAAATTAGTTAATATATGTAAAATACATAGAGCATAGTACCTAACATTGTATAAATACCAACTAGGGGCAAGGAGCTAGGCTGACAATGGGGGAAAGTGTTGTCTAGCATAGTGCTTCTCAAACATGAATGAGAATATGACCCCTGGGTGATCTTGCTGAAAAGGAAGATTCTGATTTTGTGGGTCTATGTTGGGGCCCAAGATTCTGCATTTCTTTCTTTCTTTTTTTTTTTTTCCAGACAGTCTCTCTCTCTGCTGCCCAGGCTGGAGTGCAGCGGTGTGATCTTGGTTCACTGCAACCTCCACCTTCTGGGTTTAAGCAATTCTCCTTCCTCAGCCTCCCGAGTTAGCTGGCACTACAGGCGTGTGCTGCCATTCCCAGCTAATTATTTTGTATTTTTAGTAGAGATGGGGTTTCACTGTGTTAGCCAGGATGGTCTCAATCTCGTGACCTCATGATCCGCCCACCTCAGCCTTCCAAAGTGCTGGGATTACAGGCGTGAGCCACTGCTCGCAGCCAAGATTCTGCATTTCTAACAAGGTGAGATTCTGCATCTCTCCCAGGTGCTGCTGTTGCCCCAGTCTGTGGGCTTCACTTGCAGGGGCAGCGTTGTAGCAGCATTGATGCTCCATCTAGGAGTGGCTGGTGCTTATCTGTAAGGGCACCAGGCATCATGTGCACTTGACTGGTGGTCTTCTTGGTCGGCAGTTCAGGATTAGAGAGGAGAGATGTTGGGGCTGACTCCAGGGCTTGCTTCTCAAGTGTGGATTGGATAGGAAGATTCATCTGGCCAGGGGACATGGGGACATTGAATACTAGTAAGTACAGCATCTGGAGTCAGCTGTGGGTGACAGGCCTTGCATGCTGAGGAGTAGAGCTTGGAGGGGGCTGGTGAAAGAGCAGGAGAGGACCCAGGCTGGAGAGGCCAGTTGGGGCCAGGCAGTAGGTGTAGGACGGAGGTGTCAAGAGAGGTAGTGGTCAGAGAGGGGCAGTGTCAGTGTATAAATTACGGAGATGGTAAAATATTTATTGCTATAGACACATTTTGTTAATTTTCATGATTTAGAAGGCTTTGTTTGCTTGGCAGTGCCTCAAGTATATGATAAACAACGATTAATTAGAAAGGTTTTTTATACTTTTCATCAGTAGCATGCCTGGTTACAGGAATGTCACTATGTGTTGCTTTCTGCTGGTACGGTGGTTTCTTGATAGGTGGATGTGAAGCTGGTGTGCTCCCTGGATCACTCGGGTTTTAGCTGTAGTCAGCATGCCGTATGTTTAGCAGGTGGAAGAGAGGCTGAGTACAGGATTCCCACTGAGCAGAGGAAATCACTCCAAAGAGATTCCCAAATTCCATTTCTAGGGAGAAGTTAATGTGGCAGTGGGAGAGGCTAGTGGCTGCTTTTCTTTTTCTTTTTTTCTTTTTTGTTTTTGGGCAGATGGACATGACAGATTGAGACAAATTCTAGTAAGTTTTGATCAGTATTTCGTTGGGTCACGTTCTTCTTTTGTTCAGTAGACTGTTACAGTTACATACTTGGATTTCTGACATATTTATCATGCTGCTATAGAAACTTTACCTGGTGGCACTTCACATCCTTCCTCCCGATTCTCTTGTCGGGCCAGATGCCTCCTTTGAGTTGCACGGGGTTGGTACAATGTATTTACAGGCCACTCCTGTTTAGAGGTGCAGCCCTGCAGTGATGGGTCACACCGCCCTGGGGACTGTTGTCTCCTCTCCATGGCTGCTCATCCTAGCCCTGCCCAGTGGCCACCTACATTTTGCCTGGTGGCCACCACCAGTGGCTGGGAACCACATGTCTCCTTTGTTCATCTGGCTGAGCCTGCCTTCTTTTCTTGTGGGAATCAGAACTTGGGTTCATTTATTTAATGGGTTTTCATGAAAAATACAATTTTTAGAAAGAAGAAAATATAAAACTTTTTCTAACCTCACTACTGCCAACTATGACCTGAAGAATTTGTGAGATTATGAATTCCTTTAGGTATCACTTAAATTGAGCTTGTTTCTCTGAGAAGCAATGGATTTTTTTTAAACCTCTGACAGATAAAATAGAGAATACATTCATCCTACGACCTCTTGGCTTTACTAACTGAGCAAATCCTTTAATACAACAAGAGCAATATTATAGTCAATGCAATTAGAATTCTAAGGGTAAATAATCTCCATTCTCATCATTGTAGTGGGTGAGGGGAAGATGGAAGCTTTTCTACACGTTTTTTTTGTTGTTGTTGTTGTTGTTTTGAAATTTTAACTTTGCAAGATATTCTTCAGTTCCCGAATAAGACCACTTGGTAAACTGAGTAAAGCTTAGTTGGCTCTAAAAGATAAAAGTTGTTTCTCATCATCCCTACAAACTCCCTACAAGGATGTGACTTTGTAAAATTGATTTCTGGTCTCTTTGGTAGAGGCAGTATCACATAAATGCACTGTGAAACCTGGGTTTCAGATTGTGCTGCAAGTTTATTCCTAGGGGTAAGCTGAGGGGACATTCTCAAAGACAAGTTAGTATTCTTATTCTAGTGACAATTTTACCAATATTATTCCCTACATAAGTTTTTGAATGTTCTTTGTCTTAATTTGGACAACATTTATATACTTACTGTTTAACCAATGTTTATTGCTTAAAGGCCCATCTTACCATTTCTTTCAATGTCTAGAGCTATAATCCTAGACATTTTGTTTTATCTTTCTCTCTTCCAGCCAATAAAAGAACAGAGAGAGAGCTAGGGCTCTAAAATAAAATAAAAATGGAAGAGGATGGGCCACTTTATTGTTTTTACTTGGATTCTGCTTGTGGAAATGAAACTGACAGAGCTTGTAAACATAGAGCCAGAGGGGGAAAGGACATAAACTAAATTTTAGGATGTTAATCTGGCCTCTCTCTGGAAAAGAAGATTTCCCTAGTGTAATCTCTTGGATGAGTAAAGAATACCAATTCATTGACTATCCTTCGGTTCTACAATTTTAGTAAAGATAGAGTTGTATTTTCTTTCTGATACATAATTTTGTTTTCTCACTTCTTAGTTGACAGTATGTTTTGTAATAGACATGACTTTAAATTCTTCCTTTTAAATGTAGTCATTAACATATGTTCCTCTACGTTGCTGCCACCATGATCAGCATTGCTAAGAAAATAATTAATTTTATGTATTTGTCAATAGAAAATTATTTTCTCTTCCTTCAGCCATTTCTACAAGCATTAAAATGAGCAATCTGTTCTGCAAATCCTGAAGTGCATTTTGGCATTTTTTCTATGGTACTTTGCCAGCATCTATAAGCACCATTAAAGTCACCATCGTTAGAATAGACTTTGATAGCAACTCAAAATGCAAGTGGAAGAAATATCTGACGCCAAGCCCAGAAGGGGTTTTACTAAGTACTAACTATTTCAAAGATAAATTAGATAAAAAATATATTTTTTGGGGGTGGAGAAAAAAGCTTTTTGAATAAAATAAGCATAACTCTTTGCAATTATGAAAACGAGCTTTGTACTTGCTTTCTGACTTTCTGTGTTGGAGCTCAAATCTTTTAGGCCAACTGGTCAGGATTACTTTTACAGGTCCTAGATGGTAAGGCCCTCAAATCAGAGCCAACCCCTAGCATGCATTTTTTGTGACTTCACATTGATCTGACATGTATACTAAACTTACATATTTAAATTTAAGTTCTGTGCGGTTTCCCTTGGTTTTGCTGAAGATCCTGTGATACAACTAAATAGTCTCTATTGTAGAAAGTAGACTTTCTTCACATCATAGTCTTTCAGTCTTCAAAGAACATTGTTACATAACTTCTTGCTGGCAGTTATTCAGTGGCATAAGGAGAGTCACAGTTGAGTGGGAGTCTAAGGCTTTGTTTCTTACCTTGCTTTGCCTTCATTACTGTGTGATCTTGGGTCACATTCTAGGCTTTCATTTCCTCACCTGTAAAATGAAGAGGTCAGACTATATTGTCTGGAAGCTCCCTTTCCACTTGAAGTTTCTCTGAATGCTTGGACCACGCTGTTAAGTGTTCACGTCGTGTTCATCCGCTATAGTGCTTTGTTTAATTACATCTCAGTACATTTTTTAAGCAAATTGCTTTGGTTGCAAAGGCTTATTCTCAGTCATCCTGTGCTTTTAAAAGTTTTACTTTTCCAACCACAGAGACATTTGAAAAGCCTGCCCTATGGATTACATCTCTACCCAAGCTCAAAACAATTTGAAATAATGAGGAAGACTGATTATAATCTAGACACTAGCATGGCTGCTGATTATCAAGCTGTGTTCCTAGCAATCTTAGAAGTCTCATAAAGGCTACAAAGTGTGTTAAGAGTGGTCTGGTGCTGTTTGGTTTTGCTCAAGTAGGTTAAAAAGAATCCTGGGGAAGCAAGCATAATGTCAGTTTCTGCAGAAGAGTGAGGCGGCAATAGAAGGGTGTTCGCTTTGTTGTCTTAGGTTTTAGATCGCTGATACCCCTGGTCTCATATGCTTCATTAGGCTTCCTGATTTCTCTGCCTTTGCTCAGTCAGCAGGACGTTGCTTGCATGTGCTTTCTTGAAGCCTACCATAAGGCCTTTTATATATATGGCAACTAATAAAGTGTTAACTGAATTGAACTTGAAAAATTAGCTTGATTCTTAATGGCTTATGTGTGCAATGTTCTTGTACAATATTTTGTTCTTCATGTATATAGTAATGCATTTTAAACACACAGCATTTTTGGAAAAAGGGTGAGTTTGGGAGTCTAGAGGCTGTTGTAGTCTTTTTGGATCTTAACCTCTAGCTACCATCCCTGGATTCACAGCTACTCAGGTTATTTTCAGGATGGTGTGTATGCTGTATAACCCAAGTAAGCAGCACCAGTGAAATGGTTCACATTTGACTAGTGAAGAGTTGTGCGGGCTTGTTTTCATTCAGGTAAGAAGAGTTCCTGGGTCAAGCGGTCACCTTCATAAAACCGAAGACGGGGACTGGGAGTGGAGTGACGACGAGATGGATGAGAAGAGCGAAGAAGGGAAAGCGGCTTTTTCTCAGGAAAAGGTAAATGACGTTGTTGATGATGAACTGATCTGTGTGAATTTTATTTTTGTGATTGTGTGTGTGTGTATATATATTAATGGGTACATAATTGTTTTACAGTCACGAAGAGTAAAAGAAGAAAATCCAGAGGTGAGCTATGGCTATTTATCTATTATTTTGCCATTTCATTGCTTTCTTGGGGTATCAAAGTCTGATCCATTTAGGGGAGATGCTTCAAAATCTCATGAAGTAGAAAGGAAAGGCACATGGACTTTGCAGGTCCTGATTCTGTCTGAGTTACTTTGGGTTGAATAGATCAGGGCAAATTACTTTGCTTTCTGAGCCTGTTTCCTCTGTCAGATGGAGATGATCCCAGTACTTAGAATACAGTTGCCATGAGGATTGACAAAATCATGTACACAAAATCCTCCATGGAGTCCTTGGCATAGACTAGTTAATCAATTAATTTTAACTCTTAGGATTACTGCCTTTAGAAAACATATTAAGTATACAGGCAAAATGTCTTCCATTATTTTCGTTTGCAATAAAGTAGATATTAAAATGGTTAGAATCTCTTGGTTGAATCTGTTGGTCTTTGTTTTTAAATCTTCTAAATAGTACCTTAGTAGCTAAGGAGCACTCTTTCAACAGCTTCCCTTTGAGGCCTGGTCATCTTTTGATTAAGAGATCATACTTGATTTACTTCCTCCATGTGATTAATTATCCTAATGCCTAATGACTAATGATAACTGTAGTTCACAAGACTTGCTAATTCTCCTAGAGGAAATTTGAGCATATTTAAATAGCTCCAAATATTTTACAGACCTAGTAATTAATGTGTACCCTGATAAATTCTCTTTAAGAAAACAAAAAAACTTTAGGCTACAAATGATATCTATCCCAACTTTTTTTTAATTAGCAGACATTTCCTTTTGATTAAATGTAGTAACTCTCATCATTCAGTCTGAAGTGACAGTAGCCAGCTGGGTCTTGTAAGGAGGAGGGCGGCAGAGCCACAGGCCACCCTTTCTTCTCCTTTTCTTTTCTCTGACCCTTCTCTCTCCATCTTTCATGACACATGGATAGGCCTTTCCTGGGCATTTTCCAGCTTGCATGCCTCCCCATGGCAGCTCTCCTTCAGATTTTGTTTTATCCTATATTTATCATATTAATTCACCTCTCCATTTCATACATAAAATATAAACTTTGGGCCAGGTGCGGTGGCTGACTCCTGTAATCCCAACACTCTGGAAGGCTTAGGTGGGCAGATCACTTGAGGTCAGGAGTTTGAGACCAGCCTGGCCAACATGATGAAACCCCGTTTCTATTAAAAATACAAAATGTATCTGGGTATGATGGCCGGTGCCTATCCCAGCTACTTGGGAGGCTGAGGCATGAGAATCACTAGAACCTGGGAGGCAGAGATTGCCGTGAGCTGAGATTGTGCCATTGCACTCCAGGCTGGGTGACAGAGAGAGACTCCATCACAGAATATATGTATATAAAATATGTATCTATATTATCTATATTTATATTATATATAATATATAGATAATACAGATATATATAATAGATGATATATATGTTATATAATATATAGATAATATAGATAAAATATAGTTATAGCTATATATATTTTATATATATATATATATATGTTTTTTATTTGGAGCTGATCACTAATGGAGCTCATCACCATTGCTTCTAACAAAGGGGGATGACATCTCAACTTTGATCAGAGACGTCATCCCCTTTTGTTAGGAGCAATGGTGAATGAGCCCCACATGGAACACATTGGTCATAAGGATTTAAGATAATCTCTTACAATGTGCTTGTTGAAATTGCTCTGATAGCTGATTTGTTATAATAGCAGTATCTTTTTGGCAAGAATTTTTTCCGCACAGACAGGAAGGGAAAGAATATGCAGCGTGCTGTGAGTTGATCTTCAAGCATCAGTACTGACCTTCTTTAGTGGGATATGAAAGTCAGAGGTGGTTTACTGCATCTAGACTCATTTGATTTCTCAGTGCAAATGTCTGTTAAGATACTGATTTATAATTAAAGAAGCATATGAGTTATATGAGTAGACCTCTTATTTATGTAAAAGGATACATGTGTTTTTGTGTAAACACTTCCACCAAATTTTAGAAATAACCAACCCTACCTGCTACTGCAGAAAAATTGTTCAGCCAGGTGTGGGAGTACAGGCTCATGCCTGTAACCCCAGCACTTTGGGAGGCCGAGGCAGGCAGATAACCTGAGATTGGGAGTTCAAGACCAGCCTGACCAACATGGAGAAACTCCATTTCTACTAAAAGTACAAATTTAGCTGGGCATTGTGGCGCATGCCTGTAATTCCCAGCTACTCGGGAGGCTGAGGCAGGAGAATAGCTTGGACCTGGAGGGGCGGAGGTTGTGGTAAGTCGGGATCCTCCCATTGCACTTCAGCCTGGCCAACAAGAGTAAAACTCCATCTCAAAAAAAAAAAAAAAAAAAAAAAAAAATCTGGCATATCATTTTTAAAACATGAGTGGAATTACAAAAACTAGAAATATTTTTGCAGCTTGCTTTATTGTTTTGGCAATCTTTCTACTTTAAGAACTATAGATCTGCCCCTTTTTTAATTAACTGACACATAGTATTGTATTAGATGAATGAAAATTGTTTATTTAACCATTTCCTTTTTGGTGAGCGCTTAGGCTGCCATTACACACATCATTCCCTTAACTTTTTTGTGTATGTATTTCGGTGGGCACATAGATAAGTAAATTGTAGGTACTTAGAATTGCTCTATGTGTCTGCTGATTTTGAATTTTTGCAGTTTCTATCAATAGTCAGTGTATACAGCCTTTGACAGTGCACTTTATACCTGTAAACAACTTGAGAGTGAAAATGCTTATCTGTGCCAAGTAACACATTTGGATGCCAGAGTGTTTACATTTTAATAAGCTTTTTCATGTTTGTCATTACATTTGCAATTTAGTTGTTTTTTGACTATAAGCCACTAGAAGATTGAGATAGTATTTTATGAAAAAAATGAACAATATGACGCATCTAGTAATCACTGTACATGTACATGGATGACATGAATCGGGTATGCACTGAAAGACAAACATGAAACAGGTGTATGAGTTGGCATATAGTATTTATGAGTAAGTCAGAAGTGATCAGAAGACATTATATAATTGATGCCAAGTTCAGAAAAGTAGTCTTGTTAGTACCATGTTTAGACAGAGTAAGATACTACAATACACTAGGGATATACATATACATTTTATTATTATTATACTTCAAGTTCTGGGGTACATGTGCAGACATGCAGGTGTGTTACATAGGTATGCACTTGGCATGGTGGTTTGCTGCATCCATCACCCCGTCATTTACATTAGGTATTCCTCCTAATGCTGTTGCTCTCCTAGCCCCCCACCCCCTTGCTTTTCTTCCCCTAGCCTCCAACCCCCCCGACAGGCACTAGTGTGTGATGTTCCCCTCCCTGTGTCCACATGTGTTCTCATTGTTCAGCATCCACTTGTGAGTGAGAATATGCGACACTAGGAATGCTTAATGAGTGTTTGGCTCCTAGGAAGTATGAGGTAGAATGTCCAAGTATTACAGTACTAATTGGAGAAGATTGAGAAGGCCAGAGTGGGATGTTAGTCAGAGGGACATTGAGAAGATCCACCTCATCCTGGACCATATTTGCAGATCCTTCTAAATCTAAGAGAATTTCCAGCATAATCTGTAAGGTTTTAGAGTTGCATTACTTATCTTGGGATTCAGATCTAGCTTGAGATGCATAGCCATCAACATTAAAAATTTGGCCCTGTGTTCTTAACCTGATATTTTAGAAATACCGAAGTATTAGTTACCCACTAGTAATTAATAATTTATAACAAGTAGGTAGTTCATCCTCATTTCATTTGTTTAGCATCATATTCTACTTGGTTGATGGAAGCCAGCGAAGACTAAAGGTTAATAATAATCCTAATACTAATAACATTAATTGATTAAACAGATATTTAATCTGTGCTTTATTTCCATATGGCACTGTATTAGGCACTGTGGGAATTTCATAAAAGCAAAGAGAGCCCGCTAGCTGGACACTTTTAATCTCTTTGGGGTTCAGAGAGAGGGTTGGTATTTGCATGGATGGTTTCCTTTGGTAGTATTTCCTAGCTTATATAGCTTTTTAGCTTACATGAAACTTTTCAACTGTTATCCCATCATTGATCTTCTTTTGACCAGTGGATTTGGAATCTCTTTGTCAGACTCTAAAATAATAAATACATGTTTTATGACTTTTTGTCGATTTTGCATTATATCCTAATTTTCCATATAAAAAGTGAAATTGACTTCATCTTTAAATTTATAGTTTCATTTGGGTTCGTTTAACAGGAAGGCATTTGCTAAGGCTTCTATTAAAGTAACATTCTTTTTTATAGCAGCATCTCAGTTAGGTGACATGAAAATAAACAATTCACAATGTTGGCTGGAAACCTTTTAAAATGCAATGTTTAGACTCAACCCACAGATTCTGATTTGATAATTTGGAGTGACTTCCAGGCAACTCTGATTTTTAAAAAGCTGCTCACAAGATTCTGATTCACAGCTAGGAACAAGGACTGGCTAGGAAAACTGCACAAATCCCTCAAATCCAGAAGTCCAGACTGGAATCTAGGAAGCTGGTGTGCTCAAAATTCCTGAAGATTTGTTTTAAATATCTATGAGAAATTTCCAAAATAAAAATAAGAAAAAAGAAAATGTTTCAGAAATCTCTTGGAAAAGATGTCTTTATTTAATCAAGGGCAATGAAGCAGGTGGGAGAGGTTTTTGGCTGAAGCCCAAAACCTTTATACACAAAAGGTATACGGATATACATAAAAGGTATACTGAAAGTTTTGTTATCAAGAATGTAGACTTGGCTAATTATGGGAATGTTTCTGTTTCCTAAATCTGGGATTTTGCTCTGAGGAGAAAATACATTTGGTATTTAAATTGAGTTAATTTTATTAGAGATTAGATGCAATGTGAAAACTTTTTTTCCCCTTATGTTACTGATTGCTATTGTCACATGTTTTTTAGGACTACTGTTAGCTTTTAAAAATTATTTCTATGAAAATGTGGTTTCCAAATGCCTGTAAGCTGTCAAACATGTTTGTTTTATAGCCATATGTGGATGCAGAGAGAGATTTGATTTCTTCTTCCACTTTTATTATGGTTATTTTTAGTTATCACAGACTGCTTTAACCTGATACTTTCATGATATCACTTTCTAAAAGGTGTTATTGCAGGTGACTGGCCTTCTGAGTAGTTGTGAGGAAAGGTAGATTTGTCCTCAGAAATCTACAGTATATCTGAAAATGACCTTTTGATTTTGGAATAATTTTCTGTTTATTGAAATGTTGCAGAGTGCAGAATTTCCATATACTCCTCTAGCAGTCTCCCTCATTCTTCTTATGTAATCCTCAGAAATTTGCTACAACTCAGAAACCAGCATTGCTGCTTAACCCTTAGCTAAGCCCCAGAGTTTATTCCCTTGTCACTAGTTTGCCTATTAATGTCCCTTGTCTTTGCCAGGATCCAATCCAAGATAGCACATTGCATTTAGCTATAGTATATACATAGACAGAAAAGGAGTTCATTAGGCAGAGCTCTTTTTCTTTTTCTTTTCTTTTTTTTTTTTTTTTTGTTTGAGACAGAGTCTCACCCCATCTCCAGGCACTAGGCTGGAGTACAGTGGCGCGATCTTGGCTCACTGCACTCTCCGCCTTCCGGGGTTCAAGCAATTCTCCTGCCTCAGCCTTCCGAGTAGCTGGGACTACAGGCATGCACCACCATGCCCAGCTAATTTTTGTATTTTTAGTAGAGATGGGGTTTCACCATGTTGGCCAAGACGGTGTCAATCTCCTGACCTCGTGATCTGCCCACTTTGGCCTCCCAAAGTGCTGGGACTACAGGCATGAGCCACTGTGCCCAGCCCTTAGACAGAGCTCTATGAAAAACTGGAAAGCAGATGTTGTCTCTTATCTCCATTCTGAGATCTTTTCTTCTCTTACCTGTCCTAGGTCACCATCCATATCTGTTGCCATGGTGGTGGTCAACATTAATCCATTCTCTTTTCTTCCCCCACTGATATGGTTTGACTGTGTCCCCACTCAAATCTCACCTTGAATTGTAGCTCCCATAATCACTACATGTCACGGGAGGGACCTGGTGATAGGTGCTAGATAATTGAATCATGGTGGTGGGTTTTTCCTGTGGGATTCTTGTGATGGTGAATAAGTCTTATGAGATTTGATGATTTTTTAAAGTGTAGTCCCCTCACATGCTCTCTTGCCTGCCACCACGTAAGACATGCCTTTGCTCCTCCTTCACTTTCTCATGATTGTGAGGCCTTCCCAGCCATGTGGACCTGTGGGTTCATTAAACCCCTTTTTCTTGAGAAATTACCCAGTCTTGGGTAGTTATTCATAGCAATATGAAAGTGGACTAATATAGCCTCCTATCAAAATACTCATTCTCTCAAATGTCCATCTTATAGAAAATTGTTTAAAAGGAAAAGAAAAACCCTGATAAATTGACAGCTGCTTAATGTGTTAGCTTTCTTACAAGTTTTTACACTTAGAAGAGTATACCCAAAAAAACCATGTCCTAATCCCATACAGTGGATTGGTAATGGTGACACTTGGAGGAATGCAGTTGGTTGTCCAGGAAGATGTTTTGTGCAGCAGCTACCTGTATTAAGCCATCCTTGTATTGCCACCTGAGAGTGGGTTATTGAGAAAGAAAGATTTAATTGACTCACATTTCTGCAGCCTGTACAAGCATGATGCTGGCATCTGCTAAGCTTCTGGGAAAGCCTCTGGGAGCTTTTGCTTATGGCAGAGGCAAAGTGAGAACAGGCACATAATTTGATTAAAGCAGGAGCAACAGAGAGAGTGGGGAGGAAGTGCTACACATTTTTAAATGACCAAATCTCGTGTGCACTCAAAAGTTAGAGCTCACTTATCTAACTAATGGTCCAAACTATTCATGAGGGAATCCACCCCATGATCCAAACACCTCCTGTCAGGCCCCATCTCCAACACTGAAGATGACTTTTTTTTTTGAGACAAACTCTCACTTTGTCACTCAGGCTAGAGTGCAGTGGTATAATCTTGGCTCACTGAATCGCTGCCTCCTGGGTTCCAGTGATTCTTGTGCCTCAGCCTCCCAAGTAGCTGGGACTACAGGTGCAAACTACCATATCTGGCTAATTTTTGTATTTTTAGCAGAGACGAGGTTTCGCTATGTTGCCCAGGCTGTTCTCAAACTCCTGGCCTCAAGTGATCCACCTACCTCAGCCTCCCAAAGTGCTGGGATTACAGGCATGAGCCACCATGCCCAGCTGAAGATTACATTTCCACGTGAGATTTGGGTGGGCACAAATATCCAAACTATATCACTTCCCTGTGCAGCTCTCCTGTGCGTCTTGGCACACTTTCTAAGGGATTACCACATTGTTTTGTGCATCAGAGTGGAGGCTGGTCCCTTCATTGTATTCAGGGTTACACCTACACAGTGAAGTTGCAGGATGTGTGGGGGTTTCCAGCCCCCTGCCTAGTTGATTAGCTCTCCATCCTGATGATTGTACAGGGCAGGAGATGGGTCTCCCCAAGGGAAAGAGAAGTTTTCACCTCTAAGTAAATGCCACTAAGGTTTTTCAGATTACAGGAGTTCTTTGACTAAAGGAAGTTAAAATGCTATTTGCAAGTACTGATGTGGCCTTTGGTTGTATCACAAATTTAAGAGTCTGGAATCACCCTGAAAGATTCTTTGCAAGAGATCACTTGGAGTAGGCCCAGATCATCTGGCTGGTTAATGAATACAGACTGTTCTTTTAACATAGTCATTTCCTCCTAACATTTTATTATAAAAATTTTAAATACAGCAACATTAAAACATTTTATAGTGAACCCCCTATACCCATACTCTAGGTATCATCATTACTGTGCTTGTCTATCACATATATCCATCTTTTCATCCTTCGGTCCACCTTAACTTTTTGATGCATTTTAAAGTAAATTGCAGACATTAATACACTTCTCCCTATTACTTCAGTACTACCATAGTTATTTTGGAAGAAGCATGAAAAGTAAGAATGTTACGCTCTTAAACTTTAGAGAGCTCTTGCCACAAAGAATTTTTGATGATTGTAGGTTTAGAAATGGGAGATCCTTTTTGTTCATTTTGATTGCTGTTTCTTTTTGAGTTTCTTTTTGTTTTTCCAGTTTTGCTCCAGGGCAGAGTTCACAAAAGTAGAGCTCGAGGCGAAAATAATGTGGTTGTAACCTTAGGGTTGGGTTTCTGACTTTGAGAGATGAGCATAGCCTATCACTTTAGCACTTCTCTTGGGTCAGTGTCTTTTAAAAATGCAACTATCCTGATGTATTTTTGAAATACCGTGAATAATTGCTCATAGTTACGACTAAAGGGGAAGGTTTTATGAACGCTAACATCCTTTCATTGAGGGTCCATTAACCTTCGATGAAATTGTGCAATAAGAAAAAATTATCCTAGGACGTCTTTCAGTTATCATATTTAAAATATCCAATAATTCATGCCTTTTCACTTTAGCTTAGTGGGGTTCTTTTAAAACACAATGAGGGTTATTTGGGGAACTTGGTAGAGACACAGATTCTCTTCCATCTCTGTGGAATTCTGAGTCATAGGCTGGGAGGAGCCAGGGGTCTTTAACACTTGTTCTAGGTGATTCTAACACAGGTAGTCAAAGAGCCACACTATGGGAAATACTGCTTTATGATCTTTTGAAAACTGTTGTATCTGATAATTCTGACTTAATGTAACCGCACTCACCCTGTCTGTCTCCTTTGGGCTTTCTTGAATGCTGTAATGGTGCCTCTCTTAACAGATTGCAGTGAACGCCAGCACCATCCCCGAACAAATACAGTCCCTCTCTGTGCACGACTCTCAGGTATGTTTCTCTGCCGGTCATTTCGTTTGAGATGATTTGTAGACAGATCTTTTTTAAAAACCCAACATTTTTAAAAGATACACAATTTCAAGGTAGTGTCTCCAAATCAAGGGCTTATAAGGTCTCTTTTTAAATAGGTTGCTATTGACCATGCTTTGTGGGACCTCCAACCTTTAAATGATAGGTTCAAGGTGAGAATTGATGACCACACTGCTCCTGAAGTTGCTGGTACTGTGGAAAAGAAGAAAAGGAAAGAAAATGACACCATTCTGTTATATTCCAGCCACAGAACATTGTGGTTAATTGATACTTTCTTTTTTGTTCCTGGTTGGATTTCTATAACCTGTTTTCCTAATTCTGTTATCATTGAATTTTATGGGCCAATTCATCTCTACAACTTGCCTTGTAAAAATAATAGTCCAGTGACTGTGACACACATTTATAATGCGTATTTATTAACGTTATTGGACAGAAGATGTGTACTGTGAGTCATGGTGGGTGGTGATGAGGGATGCTGAGCAATCCGGGCAAAGACCTAGGGGCATAGAACCAGAGCACAGTCCTGCATTCTGGTTCTGCTGTATAATTAACAGGCAAGACCTTTTGTTCTCAAAGTGGTTGTACTATAAAGCATCACCACCATCAGGATCATAATTTGCTTTCTTTCAAACTCTGCATATTCAATTTAAATTCATTTCTGTTTTACTAGGTCTGTGTTTTACAAAATAGCCATATACTGGAGAGATAATTAGAGTGATTTTGTTGGCGTGAGGAAGTCAGGAAGCCTGTTTGAGGTCAGATAGCTTTTGCTGGGCCCTTATTTTATAGCTGAAGAAGTAAAGGCTTGCAGAGGTGAAGTGGCTCCCCCACAGTCACACCACTGGCTAGAGGCCGAGCCAGGATTCAGTTTAGCTCTTTACGCTGGATCAGACAACTCAGTAAAAGACCTTGAGATAAACTGTAGGGATTGGTTGAGTGATGAAAGGCAAGTTAAGAAAAATAATGGATCCGAGGGCAAAGAGAGTAAAGGAAACAGGAAGAGGGATTAGGATAACTTGTACTGGAGAGCATTTTATGACTCATTTTCATATATATCGTTTTATTCTCCCAGCAACCTTTTAAGGCAGACGTTATTCCCATTTTGTGAATGGGAAAATAGATACAGAGAATGACTTGCTCATGGTTACATTTCAGGTCAGTGGCAGAGCTAAGTCTTGACCTGAAATGCCTTATTTTTTGTACTCCAATAATAAGGTCTACTCATGTCCCGGAATTCCCTGAGAATAGGGAGAGGCTGTATGGTGGAGATGTTCATGGTTAATGATCAATATTCAAGAAAATGGGCTCTAGGTGAGAAAGGCAGGAGAGATAAACAGTGGCTGAATATTTTGGGTTCCACCTTCCTCTGCGTTGCAGGGTTTAAGGTTCCCAGGCTTTGTGATCCCCAGGTTTCAATGGTAACAGTCCATGGTGTGGGTTGTGAGGTGCCACTTTAGGTAGCTGATGCTTCTTTGGACTTACTACAGCTTATGCAAGTTGTTCATGATGCCCATCCTAAGGTTGAGGCTTTTTGTATGAAACATTCATATCCACAATTGTGGTGGGAATTAGGTACCATTACAGCCTTCACACAGGTGTTACGATGCCAAACAAGGCCTGTGTGTATAAGGATCTAGTTTTGAAATTTCCAGAAAGAAACAGCTATATGAATCAAGTGATACTGTGATTTTATTCATTCCTTTCCTGATACTGTTTGTAACACCGTTTGCTGTTTTCTTTTTTAAGGGCCCACCCAATGCTAATGAAGACTACAGAGAAGCTGCTGCTTGTGCCGTGAACCTTGTTTTGAGATTAAGGTAAGTAATACTGTTGTTTATTCTGCACTGTTTTTCCTATAGTACAATTTTTAAATCTCCTTTGATAACTTTTCATAATATTAGCATAAAATAAAATCGTTAGCTTATTTGATTTCCCCAAACCACCAGTGTATGCTGCATTCCCAGGGCTAATTGTGCTCTTCTAATTGCTTGCTAAAGAAGAATAAGAAAGAAAAGCACCATATGAGTGTGTCTGCAGGCTCAGTGTACCTTTCATTAAGTTTTTTTTTCTTGCCTTTTCTTTCTTAGGTTTCTTTTTTTTTTTTTTTTTTTTTTCCAATGTAAGATCACAGTAAGAGATTTTTAATGAGTTTCTTTCACACTTCAGCAGTCGGTCTCTGACAGAAATAAACCATGCTTGTACTACAGGTTGCCTGTTCAGAACATTTTTCAGTGGCAAGTTTGATCAGCCGCTGTGGAGAAATGACAGATATATTTTGAAAGAAATCTCAGTCTTCTAGGAAATGGCTACAAATATGGTGCCTGACAGTATGGTCTTTGTCTGGAGTCGAGTGAATGAAAGCGTTTTCCGTTTTAAGGATTTTTTTTTTTTTTTTTAAACTTAAAGGTTCATCTTTGTGATATTCTTTGCTAAGAATTTGGTATCTCAAGACAAAGGAAAACTGTTTGAACTAATTATAAACAGCTTAGTTTTACCAGTTCCATCAGAATACTGTCACATCTTTAAAGGCGTTTTAAAAGAAGTTTATGCATATGTTCTCACCATTAACAAATAAAGCACGAGGCATTTTCAGAGTTGTAGGTACAAAAAGCAGGCTCATCCTCAAGGTTAGTTTCTACCCCTCTGTGTTACCAGAGTCCATCTGAGTAGATCATCAGCACCATAATCACTCCTCATTTCTGATGGTCATTTATAGTCTCCAGTGCATTTTCACCTACTTATCAGGGGAACCCCACAGTACCCTTAGTGTGATTCAGTTCAGAGTTGATTTCACAGTCAAGAAGTGAAATTATTACAAGGCTGTTTTCCTTATATTTGAGAGAAGCCTTGATTATGATTCACAGTTAGTGAATTTAGCAATCACTAAAGAATGAGATAGCCCATTCCCTTTTCGTTTGACTTTAGAATCAGATACTTCTTTCATTTATATTTTACTTGCTCAGTTATTTATTAATTCAGCCCATATTTATGAGGAGCCCACTCTGCACCAGGAGCTCTGTGCCAGGTTCGTGTTTGTCGTTGAAGTGCAGTGGTAAGCGAGACAACTGAGGTTTTAGTCTAGCCCACTGAGCATGCAGTGTTGGAAGTGACCTTTAGAATTCAACAGTCCAATCACCTACTTTATATATGCAGGAATCTTTTTTTTTTTAGAGTCCCTTCTGGATGTTTACCTAGCTTCTGTGCATACTAAAGCTCACATTTTCTCCATGATTGCCCCTTTAATACTAAAAAAGGCTTAATTGTTTGATGGTTCTTCCTCCTTCTGAAGATTAAACTGACTTTTCTGTTCTGGGCTTCTGTGGGCTGTAATTCTTCCCCTTAGTGGAAGTATTGGGCTGTCCAGATAAAAGTCTCCTGGAAAATGTGTCAAAACACATACTACTGAGCCTTATCTTTAGATATTGTTTTGCCCTGGGCAGTAGAGCAATATAAGACAAATGCATTCCCTTATTTTTTCTGAGACCCATTTGTATATTTGCAAGGCATGTTTTTCTCTTTTCTTAGACAAAATACTATAAGAATCTTGAGCCTTTTTCTTGTACTACAGCTTCTCTATATTGCTCTTGGAATCCTACCTGCTCACCTTTAATTAGTCTGTTTCTGCCTTTGTTGTATTTTCTCTTGTGGGTGTAGGTTGTTTTACTGTTTGTGGCTTAGATAACTAGTCGTACATGATGCTCCAGGAAGAAGGGATCCAATGTTCAAATATGTCAAGAAACAATGCACGGTGTTCATCCATCTGTGCGTGTGCACACATACCCACATGCTCACACAGACACCTTTTTTGGAAATCACAAGGAATATTAATATATCAAATATTTTAAGAAGTTCTACAGGAAAGGAATTTGTTTAACTTTCTTTAAAACCAATTTGACCTCATAACTCTTTTTATGGGGTTATTTTGTGTCCCTTTTGTATGTAGCGCCCATATTTAAATACAGGATTTTAGATGTGCTCTGAGCAGGCTGTAATGCAGCATTAAGATCATCTGATTTTTTTTTTTTTGTAACCCACACTTTATATTTCACCTAAATCAGCCCGAGTTTTCATTGCCTTTTGAAATATCCATGCACATTGGTGATATGTTGAGCATCACTCGGCAGCCAAACAAAACAGCTGATTTTTTTTAAAGGGTTACCACGCCTAATTCTGAACTGCAGCTCTAGATACAACTTATCATTTATCACTAAAAATGAACCTGATGGTTTTGATTTATTTCTTGTCCACTGTATTTCAATCATGATCATCAATGTGTCATATTAGTTCCAGTGTTTGGATATATGTCCATTGCCAATGTGATTAACCTGCCTTTTAATTTTTACCAAAAACATTGATTCAGGTGTTTAGTAGTTTGAGGGAGAAGAGTCTTCTGACATTTGTTAGAAACCACTCACTGTTGGAGTGACTTTCAACAATGAATTAATGTTCTTTGGTACAGTTATTTAACCAGCAACAAATTCAGTGGACTCTACTGTCTTCTAGTGGACATCTAACCAGTTATTCAGAAGGCTTTCATAAAGGTATCTATTATATATGTTTTTGAAATTAACATGTACCACATTAATGGCATTTTCCTGAATCTAACAACATATGAACACTTTCAAATAATGGAAATGTATTATAGTATGACTTATTTTTTGTGAACGCATGTTGACATCTAATTGTTGGTACGTTTGTCTACTTAGGTTGCCTTTAAAAAAATACCGTAGACTGGGCATCTGAAACATTAGAAATTTATTTTCTCACAGTTGTGGAGGCTGAAATCTGGGATCAGGATGTCAGCATGACTGGTTTCTGGTGAGGGCTCTCTTCTTGGCTTGTAGCTATCTCTCTGCTTACTGAGTCTTCACATGGTAGAAAGGAAGTGAGAGCAAGCTCTTTGGTGTCTCTTGGGTCCCACCCTCATGACCTCACCTAAACATAATTATCTCCCAAAGGCCCCATCTCTAAATACCATCACATGGTGGTTTAGGTCTTCAACATATGAATTCTTTTTCAGAGTGGGGCACAATTCAATACATAGCAGTTGGTATATATTTTTTTTTCACTAAGTGTTTACAGACTAGTTATTTAGCCTATTACTTTTCCTATTTGTGAACTCATGACTCTCTCAGAAATTATTGTTGAAGTAGGGTGGAAGGGGGATGTCCTTCTATTTCAGTTTGAGAAACAGCCTTTGAAAGTTCTAAGTTAAATGCTATTACTTTTTTGTGATCACTTTGTTCTAAAGTAAATGAAAATGGTAAATTCATTCATTCTATAAATATTTATTGAGCACTTACTATGTTCATGGCATTGTTCTAGGTGCTGTAATGTACCGGTAGAAAAAAACAAAAGGCAGCCTTCTTACCCTCAAGGAGCTCACATTCTAGAGCCAGGGAGAGGAAAAATTCAAATATTCAAATTGCATGATTGATATACCAAGTTGTCTGAAGGAAAAGAATGATATTCTGTATATCTAAGATATATTTATTTTGCTGTGTGAAAAGCTACCACAAACTTAGCAACTTAAAACAACACCCATTTATTACCTCAGTTTCGGTAGGTTGGAAGTCCAGGCACAGTTGAGTGGGGTAGCCTGTTCAGTGTCAGGCTGAAATTAAGGCATGCTCATCCAGAGCTCATGGTCCTCTCCCAAGCCTTTTTGGGCTGCTGGCAGAATTTAGCCCCTTGCAGTTGTAGATTGAGGCCCTGAGCTCCTACAGGCCATGAATAGTTTACAGCATAACTGCTCCCTTGTTCAGGAGCAGCTGTAGACCATCTCCCCAACTCTACCCTCACCGCCAAGGCCTCAGTATTTCTGTTTAGGTTTTTTACCTGATTAAGCTGGCCTCACCTAAGATAATCTCCCTTTTGATGAACTCATTTGGAACTTTAATTACATCTTCACCTTTGCTGTGTGACATAACTTAATTGCAGAAGTGACATCCCATCATAGTACAGGTCCTGTTCATGCTCAACGGGAGGGGATGATGCAGGGCATGCTCATCAGGGAATCGGTTCATTGGTGTCATCTTAGAATTCTGCCTACCACTGAAGACCTCTCCAAATAAAGTAATATTTCAACAGACAGATCCCTAATGGAAGTGAGGACACAAGCCATGAAGCCAAGCAAACAGCACTTGCAAAGGTTTGAAGCAGGAAGTGTGTTCTAAGCAATGGAAAAAGCAGCCCAGAAACCAGTGCAGGCAGAGCTGAGGTAACAGGCATAGAGAGTTAGCATGGGCCAAATCACATAGGGCTGCGTAGCCTGTGGTGAAGACTTTGGATTTTACTGTTAGAGGGAGGGAAACCAGGGGAGACCTGTGATCAGAAGAGTGATATGATCTGAATAAAATTTTAAACAGAGAGCTGCAATTGATTTATAGAAAACAGACCATGTAGAAAGCATATTAGGTGGCTGTGAGAGTCCCTTGGCAGGCTACTGTCATGACATAGTGAAGATGATGTTACTTGGACCAGAGTGAAGACTAATGGAAGTGGTAAGCCATTACTGGATTCCAGGTTGGGGAGAAAGAACTTGATTATTCAATGGGGGTAACCCCCCCCCATATAGGTACCAAGGAAGGAGAGCTAAGCAGAATCATGGCACAACTAGTGCCTGAAGAATATCTCAGTTTATGGTGTTACTACTCAGTTATTTCCCCTTATATAATTCTCTATATATAATCATATATTAGTTTGTAGAATGAGTGCCTAAAGAATATCTTGCCACTCAGTTATTTCCATATATACACACACACGCACACATACACACACACACACACACACACACACATATATACACACACATATATATGTATATCTTAGTTCATAATCAGAGGAATGCCTAGAGTGGACACAGGACAGAGCATGAATTAAGGAATAATCAGCTTATAGTTGGACGAATGTCTGGAGCAGACACAGTGCAGAGCATGATTTAAGGAAAAAACAGTTATACCAGGACAAGAATCCATGGCCCAGGTGGCAGCATTCAGTATCGTAAAGATACCTGCTGTATGACAGGCTTGGGGCAGGAGCCACTCCTCCTGATAAAGGAGTTATAGGACCTTGCTCCAGTTCTTGTGGAGGGCTGCCCTCAGACCAGCAATCCCTTAAGCATCTGAGGATTCAAAACCTCTCCGGATAATTGCATCTTGGTGACTGTGAACTTTTATCAGCTCTTGTTACTGTACTGCTCAAAAAGCATCTCCCTACAGAACTCACTGGAAGCTGCCAGAAGGTGGCGGTCGACCCTGACAGCTCTGTCACTGCTGTGTGACTTAAGTATCCTCCTATAAATCTTTTTTTTGTTTGTTTTTTTGTTTTTTTAATTGCATTTTAGGTTTCGGGGTACATGTGAAGAATATGCAAGATTGTTGCATAGGTACACACATGGCAGTGTGGTTTGCTGCCTTCCTTCCCCTCATCTGTATCTGTCATTTCTCCCCATGCTATCTCTTCCCACCTCCCCACCCCCCCGTCCCTCCCCCATTTCCCCCCAATCGACCCCAGTGTGTAGTGCTCCCCTCCCTGTGTCCATGTGTTCTCATTGTTCAACACCCGCCTATGAGTGAGAACATGTGGTGTTTGATTTTCTGCTCTTGTGTCAGTTTGCTGGGAATGATGGTTTCCAGGTTCATCCATGTCCCTATAAAGGACACGAACTCATCATTTTTGATGGCTGCGTAATATTCCATGGTGTATATGTACCACATTTTCCCTATCCAGTCTATCATCAATGGGCATTTGGGTTGGTTCCAGGTCTTTGCTATTGTAAACAATGCTGCAATGAACATTCGTGTGCATGTGTCCTTATAGTAGAATGATTTATAATCCTTTGGATATATACCCAGTAATGGGATTGCTGGGTCAAATGGGATTTCTATTTTTAGGTCATTGAGGAATCGCCACACTGTCTTCCACAATGGTTGAATTAATTTACACTCCCACCAACAGTGTAAAAGGGTTCCTATTTCTCCACATCCTCTCCAGCATCTGTTGTTTCCAGATTTTTTAATGATCGCCATTCTAACTGGTGTGAGATGATATCTCAATGTGGTTTTGATTTGCATTTCTCTGATGACCAGTGACGATGAGCATTTTTTCATATGTTTGTTGGCCTCCTGTATGTCTTTTGTAAAGTGTCTGTTCATATCCTTCACCCATTTTTGATTGGGCTTGTTTGTTTTTTTCTTGTAGATCTGTTTTAGTTCTTTGTAAATTCTGGATATCAGCCCCTTGTCAGATGGGTAGACTGCAAAAATTTTTTCCCATTCTGTTGGTTGCCGATTCACTCTACTGACTTTCTTTTGCCGTGCAGAAGCTGTGGAGTTTGATTAGGTCCCATTTGTCTATTTTTCAAAGATGTCTGGGCTAGAGATGTAAATATGGGAACTGTTGGTGCCTATGGCATTTAAAGTTATGAAATGAGTGGACTCATCTGGGAATAAGAGATGGCAGAGAAGAGAAGTGGGCTGGTACTATCACTGGTGTTGTATAGATAAGCATCCACTGATTGGAAAGGAGAGGCTGGTGAGGTAGAGAAGAGAGTGATGTTCCTAAAAACCAAATAGAGGAAGTGTTTGAAGAAAGGAAAAGTGAACACCTGCATCAAATGCTATCAGTAGATCAAGTATATTTGCAAAATGAAGTGCATGCTTGAACTTTACAATAATGTTATCAGTGGAGTGATAGGGACAAAAGCCTGGTCCCATTGTGGTCAAGAGATTGACAAGAGAGAACAGGGGATAACAAGGATAGAAAACTTGTTAGTACAGATAACTCTTGTGAGAAATTCTCAACATAGGATCAAAACTATGGAGTGATAGCTCAATAAGAATATTAGGTAAAGGAAGATTTTTTTAAAAAAAAATCATGTTTACAGGTGAATGGGAATGATCCAATAGAGGAGGAAAAATTGAATGAGGGAGGGGACAGTGCAAGACTGATGTTCACAAGTAGGTGAACAGCGATGATCCCCAGACATCAGTTAGACTGGAGAAAGGAGAGGTCATCTCTTGGATGGTGCAGCCACCATCAGGGGAAGGCAGGCAGGGGAGGCAGGTCGAGGTGCAAAGAGACTATACCTTGCATGCAAGTCTTCTTCTGTTTCTGTTTTCTCAGTAAAACAGGAAGTGTTATTAGCTGAGAGTGAGGAAGGAAAAGAAGGTGATGGAGGTTTTAGAACAGAGGCGAATAATTGTGTAGGAAAGCAAGAGAGTAGATTTTCTGGGAAATGTGAAAGGATTATGGAAGGATTAACAGGCTGGAACGGGGATCACTGGAGATTAATAATGACCTGGCATGTAAGAGTGTGTGTGTGTGTGTGTGTGTGTGTGTGTGTGTGTGCGCGCGCGCACGCGCGTGCGCGCGCACACGTGCATGCATGCATACACATGATGATAATTAAGGAAACACAACATGTAAAAACATTCATAGAGAACCAGGCACGGTGGCTCATGCCTCTAATCCTGGCATTTTGTGAGGCCAAGGCGGGCAGATCACTTGAGGCCAGGAGTTCGAGATCAGCCTGGCTAATATGGTGAAACCTTGTCTCTACTAAAAATACAAGCATTAGCTGGCATGGTGATGCATGCCTGTAATCCTAGCTACTCGGGAGGCTGAGGCATGAGAATCACTTGAACCTGGGAGGTGGAGGTTGCAGTGAGCGGAAATTATGCCACTTCACTCTAGCCTGGGCGACAGAGCGAGACTCCGTCTCAAAAACATAAATAAATGAATAAAAACGAAACATTCATAGAGGATTCTGTGAGCATAGCAATGGAATACGAGTAATAGAATTGCTGTCAAACTGATCTCTTGTGTGTAGGGTGATAGTCCCCTGCCCCCTTCTCTCACCCCAGCACTCCTCAAAGGTCTGACTTCCTTCTTTTATAGCCTTTAAAGTTACAAGCTCTCTGAGTATCAAAACCCCACTATTCAGTGTTGTTCCCTGCCACACAATTTCTTTATACCCATTCCCCATTTGAAATCTACCTAGGATCATTTGCACCACCTCTCTGCCTGAACAAGCTATTTCCTAAACCATCCTATGTGATAGGGAGCAGGAAGACTGCTTTTGGCTGATGTTTTTGAGATTTTAAAAAATCCATACCCTCTTTTGCACCTTCATCATTTGTTTCCATCTCCATTCAAGACTCTGATACATGTGTATGCATTTGTACATATACATATCTACAGGTACACACATATGTGCCTGCATATGTACACATACACATATATTTGTATATGCCCTCACTCTGTGAATCACTGCTCAATGCGATGCATGACTGTCGGTTATTGCATTTCTTATTCCCTGAGCCTATCTTTATATTTATGTGTATTATGCTCCACAGGCTGGTGGGAAGGAGACTTTAGTTCAGGCCAACTCTTCATCAGTCCTTAACTAATGCTATGTGGGTGGCTGCCCCCTCTACCTCTTGGAAAGGTCACTGTGACTTTCTTTTTGACATAGCATTTTACAGCCCTACCTGCTGGGAATATGGCTTCCTTCCTCAGTACACACCCCCACTCCTTCCCCCAGAAGCACACCTTCATTCTGTTAAGTAGGAAACTGGGAAATATTTCCCTTTTCAAAATGTCACACTCTGCAAGAAATGACAAATACATTGTGGCTACAGGTAGTGTATTTCTCCACTATTTATTTATTCCTGGAGATCATAGGCAAAAATCTGAGGAGGCAAAAGGGTAGTTTCTTTGAAAAAAAATATACTATTGCTTTAATTTGCTGTTACATGCAATATTGGAGAATAGCATTAGACCTTAAGGCTCAGTGTTAAGTCCTGGAGATCGTTAAAATGCAGATTTGCCTTCTTCTTTTATGTGTTTTGCAAATATTCTCTTGTCCATTGTATGTATCATAATGTCATCTACGATATAAAAAGAGTGAGTTATCAGAAAGCCAGTACAAGATAAGGAAATCCTCCTAAATACTAATCTCAGGAGAAAAATACCAAGTGGGCCACCTTGTAATTTATATACTGTCAGGAGATGGTAATACAGTTTCTGGTTTGAGTCAAACATTGTACAAATATTTTTCCATTAGTATATTCTTTCAACAAATAAAATAGTCATGCATTTAGCACAAAACATGTTTATTAGAATTAGGCTCAGTGACTTGGAAAATGATAAATCTCTCAGTTAAATTATTAATTCCTTTGTTTTAGATGTTGTTCATACTTGGACAGCTCAGCCCTATGGATGGCATTTACAGTTTTGCTGAAGGCAGTCCTGCCAATTTTCCTACATAGTTATGCTGGCATGGTGTGTCCCATCAACTTGCTCATCATGAATTTACCTTGTTATTATGTAGCAGTATCATTAGACCTTGAGGGACCAGTTAAAGACCCCAGATCAGCACAGCGGCTTCCTGCTGGTAGGGAAAAGTGATCTCTAGTGTGGGATATTTATTTTAACAGAAATCCTTCAGCATGACAGTTGTTGCCTAATTCAATTTATTATTTTAGTTTTGTTATTAAAAGATACACTTGTCTGTTCATAAAGAACAGACTTAGTCAATTATGATTTCATAAAGAAAGCTGAATCTATTAGAAACAAAGTTGACCACCGTTTTAGCATGAGTATGCCAGAATTCTAATTCCATCATTATTCAGAAGGAATTAGAATTCTTAAACTGTTCTCCAGCCTGTAAAATAGGGTTAATTGCATAATTCTTACCAGTCAAGTGGCTGGGAGGCTTGATTAATTTTTTCCCTGAAAGGTTAAATAGTGTGGGCATAGTGTTCAGTTACGCAATGCTTTTTTAGTACATGTTCTTTTTCACCCCGCAGCAAACTACTTATTTACTGCTTTCTTTGTGCAAGGCTTTGTTGAAAATTCAAAGATGAATAAAGCAAGATTTCTGCACTCACAGAGCTTACCATGTAGGCGGAGACATCAGATCCTGCACAAGTGACCATAATATAAGGTAGAGGGTGATAAATGCAGTAAGAAGAGAGATAAAAGTAAGAGCTATTGGGAGTTGGAGGAAGGTGAAAGCCCTTTTGTTTAGATGTTATCTTTGATGTGCTTCTTCCCATAGTAACCAGTGTTTTTTGTTGTTGCTGTTTTTTTTTTTTTTTTTTTCAAACCAAATTTTGAGAAGAGTAATAGAATGAATCCAGGGGCAGTGTCAGGCTTTAGTCTTTGGTAAGGGTTTACCCGTTTTAACTTATTTCTGAAAAGACCACATTTGTTTTTTGGTAGAGTGGTATATGTAGGTAGCATATTAATAGAAATACAGTGCTTTCATCCAGAAAAACATCTGGCATTTTACTTCATTTTGTGACCATTCTCCTTTGGTTATTTTCTTTTCTTTGAGAATTGGAGTCATTGATGCACATCTTGGCTTTGTTAGTGAGTGGTATCCTTCAAAAAGATGAAATGCCTACTATATGCCAGACACTATGATAAGCACGTTATTTGCTTTGTCTTGTTTAATCATCATAAAACCGCTGGGCGCGGTGGCTCACGCCTGAATCCCAGCACTTTGGGAGGCCAAGGCAGGTGGATCACAAGGTCAAGAGATTGAGACCATCCCGGTCAACAAGGTGAAACCCCGTCTCTACTAAAAATACAAAAAATTAGCTGGGCATGGTGGCGCACGCCTGTAATCCCAGCTACTCAGGAGGCTGAGGCAGGAGAATTGCCTGAACCCAGGAGGCGGAGGTTGCGGTGAGCCAAGATCGCGCCATTGCACTCCAGCCTGGGTAACAAGAGCAAAACTCCGTCTCAAAAAAAAAAGAAAACCACCATGGCATCCATCCTGTTGTTGCTGGCATTTCACAGGTAGGAGATTAAGATTTAAAGTAACGAAGTAATTTATTTAACACTATAAAGCTCATAAGAAGCAGAGATGGGTCTTGAACCTAGGTCAGTTTAACATGTTGTTCCTTGTTCTTCCCTGACCTTGTGACCTTGCTCTATTCAGTCCCATTTTGAATACAGTAAGAAACTTCTGTACTTTGGGGATTGTTACATTTACCTATCTTCTCATTAATGTTTCACACAAATATTCTTTTAACAATGTTTCCCAACAAGCTCTGTTGGGAAGGAGCTGTTATGACAGGAATATCGGAAAATATTTTTCTTGGAGGAGATGCTAAAGATGCTGCTGCAAATAGCAACTGGCATTTACTGTGTTTTAATAATTTTTCAAGCACTGCCACATCACTTGCTTGATTTAGTTTTTCCTTTGGTCCTACATTTGCTGCTGACAGATGAAACAGAAAGATCAGAGTTGTTAAGTGGCTTTCCTGCGGTCACAGCTGTAATTCTCCAGCTGGTTGGCATATGGGTCTTCTGACACTAATTCAGTGTTATTGATGATATGGTATAGGGAGATAGTATACATATAGTGATAGAAGGTCGTGTAAGGTGTTGCCTTTGGCATATACAGAATCATTCTGCTGGTAAACATGCTAAAGGAAAGAAGGTTTGTATTAAGAAAAATTTGGTGCAAGAGAAGCAGAATAGAAGAATGAAAAACCATTCATTCTGAGATAATACTGTTTTTTTTTTTCTTGACAGTCGAACAAGAGGACATTGTGAGTACAAATACTTTAAGCAATAGAGGATATATAGAATTCTTTAAAGATATTTATTCGTTATTTTCAAGCCATAAATGATCACCTTAGAAATTGAGAAAGGGAAAATAAACAAATAACATCATCTGTAAGCTCACCACCCAGAAATAATTATTGGCCTCTTGATAAATATTCTTCCAGACTTTTTTTCTGCATACATGTTAATGTAGATTTTAAATTTTTAAAATGTTATTATATGAACTTTTATTATAAAACAACACACATTGTTTTCTAAGCTGCTTTGTTTATCTTGGTAGTATGTCCTGGATACCTTTCCATATTGGTGAATACAAATCTATAGGATCCTTTTTCATGGCTTCCTGATATTTTGATTGAATGCACCAAAACCTGTATTACTGAAAAAGTATTATTTGATGTTGAGGGAGTTCCCAGTTTTTCAGTATTGTAGCATATAAAAGATTAAATGTACAAGAATGATGTTTGAAAAGTGCCCGGTAGGAAAATCTCTTTTAGCCTTGATTTTTGACCTTAGTGAAATGCTCTTAGATGTTGAGAAGCCTGAAGATACAGAACTGAGTAAGCCCAGTATCAAAGCACATGGGGATTACTTAGGAGCTGATTCTGGCTCTTGGGTCAGCAGAGGTTGTCATCATCTGTGTAGTGGCAGACGGCTTCCTCGCTCTATGTTGGTGCTGAGTTCTTACAGCAGGGTTTTAACGAGGTCCCTGTACTGAAAGTCTACAAAACTGAATGACTTCTAAATGTAAGAGGGTTCCATTTTGAAGCTGTTCTTTTGGAGACTTCCTTCGAAAGCTTATTCTTTAAAAAATCCTCCCTTAGCCACTTGCTGTGAGCACCTAGGGGTTAGAGGAAATAGCCTGTGTTGGATACAACAGCTGGAGGAGTTGAGAGATCACCTTTATGCTCCGTGAGCCTTATACAATGGCTAGCATGTTACAGACCCTGAATAAGTATGTACCGCGCAGGTGCCAACTGAATGATTTTTAATGAAAGGTGTATTTTACAAACAATGATATCAAGATGCTTCAAGATGTTCCTTGCAGCTTTTATTTTTGACATTATAGTGGATATATGTACAGAAAATACTCCTTTGCTAGATTTCTTTCCTATTGTTTTTTCTTTTTCTTTTCTGAAACCGAACCTTACTCTTGTCACCTAGGCTAGAGTGCAGTGGTGTGATCTTGGCTCACTGCAACTTCTACCTCCCGAGTTCAAGCCATTCTCGTGCCTCAGCCCCGCAAGTAGCTGGGACTGCAGACAGCACCACCATGCCCAGCTTATTTTTGTACTTTTAATAGAGATGGAGTTTCACCATGTTGGTCAGGCTGGTCTTGATCTCCTGACCTCAACTGATCCATCCACCTTGACCTCCCAAAGTGTTGAGATGACAGGTGTGAGCCACTGCACCTAGCCTGCTAGGTTTTATCTACAAAAATTCCAAGGCAAATTAATCCTTTTGACATAATCTCCTACATTTTGTTCTTTTAAATACTTCTCTGTTGAGACAAAAATGGACTTTTTAAGGTACCTATTTAAAAGATATTTTTTCCACATGCTTATCTATCTAAAGACATGAAAAGATTCATGAGAAAGAAGCAAAAGTTCATAGAAGGTGTGAAGAGTCCTGGAAATCTGAGCAAACAATCAGTCCAGCAGGCAAGAACTGCGAGGGCAGGTTCTGTGTCAGAGAATAAAAGAAGGGATGCTAAACAAGGGCCTTGCCCAAGCATTCCCTGCCCTCCATTTAGACCCTATTGGCTTGTCAGAGTATCTATTGGCAGTTCCTACCTCTAGGTCTCAGGACAAACTCTCACTGTTCACGTGTTAAAGTGTGGATGTGCTGTGTTTCTTCCCACAGAGCCTTCTTTGGTAGAAGGTTTCCTAGTTTAAAAAAAAAAAAAAGTCTTCCTCATTCTTTGTTCACTAAAAGAATAGTGAAGCCAAACACCTGTAGGCAGCTAAATGATGGAAGCTGGCGTGCCTCTGTAGAGCTTACCCATGGCTATCTCTCTGAGGCAGGGCATTTTCAGAGGAGCTTTCATCTCAGAGAAGTGGGGTGAATTGTGCCGTGTCATATGACCAGCGTCAGTGCCAGGAATCAAACGCCAATATCAACCTTAAGAGTAGAGTGGAGGGGAGGCGGATTCAAGATGGCTGAATAGGAACAGCTCTGGAGGACAGTTCCCAGCAAGAACAATGCAGAGGATGAGTGAATACCGCATTTCCAAACGAGTTATTATTGCCCACAGAGCAGGAGATTCCTGGGCCGAAAAGCGCCATGAGTTTTCAGTATGGCTGTTTCAGCTGGCACAGTGGGTCTCCACACAAAAACTCACACAAATCTGGGCGGCCATTTCAACTGGTGCCTGGAACACCTGGGAGACAGAGCTGCCCATTCAACTGAAAAAAAGGGGGCTGAAACAGGGACCCAGGTGATGTGGCTCTGTGGGTCCTACCCCAAAAGACCAGTAATCTGAAATGCTCTTGTTTCGCAGCAAGCGCAGCTGGACTCGGGACTGTCCAGCTCTGTTGGGGGAAGGGCATACACCATTACCTAGGCAGTCCACCACTACCGAGGCAATCTGCCATTGCAGAGGCAGTCTACCATTACTGAGACAGACTGCCATCACTGAGGCAGTTCTAACTATAACTCTATAAACAAAACCACAAGGAAGTTCACACGGAAGCTGGGCAGAGCCCACAGCAGATCAGCAATGCCACTGCTGGCAGAGTGTGAGTAGGCTACCTCCCTGCCGGGCAGGGCAGCTCTGAAAAAAGGTGGCAGCACATCAGGAACTTATAAATAAAACCTCACCTTCCCAGGACAGAGCACCTGGGAAAAAAGGCTGTTAGGAGTTCCGCTGCAGCAGACTTAAATGTACCTGCCCAGCAGTTCTGAACAGAACAACGGAGTTCACAGCTCAGCACTTGAGCTCCTGTAAGGGACAGACTGACTCCTCAAGCAGCTGCCTGACCCCCATATATCTAAAGAGTCACCTCATAAAGGAGAGCTCAGGCTGACATCTGGTGGGTATCCTTCTGGGACAAAGATAAAAGAAGAAGAAACTGGCAGCAACCCTTACTGTTCTGCAGCCGCCACAAATGACTCCCAGGCAAGCAAGGTCTGGAGTGGACCTCCAGCAGTCCTATAATAGAGGGGCCTGACTGTTAGAAAGAAATAACTTCATCATCAACAAACTGGACGTCCACTCAGAGACCCCATCCAAAAGTCAAGAACTCTAACAACCACAGGCAGAGAAATCCACAAAGATGGGAAGCAACCAGTGCAAAAAGGATGAAAACACCAAACACCAGAATGCCTCCCCTCCTCTAAGGGATCACAACTCATCACCAGGAAAGGAACAAAACTGGATGGAGAATGAGTCTGATGAACTGACTGAAACAGGCTTCAGAAGGTGGGTAATAACAAACTTCTCTGAGCTGAAAGAACATGTTCTAACCCAGTGCAAAGAAACTAAGAACTTTGAAAAAAGGTTTGCTGAAATGCTAATGAGAATAAACAGCTTAGAGAGGAATATAAATGATTTAATGGAGCTGAAAAACATGGGAACTTTGCAAAGCATACACAAGTTTCAATAGCCAAATCAACCAAGCAGAGGAAAGGATACCAGAGATTGAAGATCAACTCAATGAAATAAAATGAGAAGGCAAGACTAAACAGAATGCAAAGAAATGAACAAAGCCACCAAAAAATATGGGATTATGTGAAAAGACCTAATCTACGTTTGATAGGTGCACCTGAATGTGACAGGGAGAATGAATCCAACCTGGAAAACATTTTCAGGATATTATCCAGGAAAACTTCCCCAACCTAGCAAGGAAGGCCAATATTTAAGTCCAGGAAATACAGAAAACACCACAAAGATATTCCTCAGGAAGAGCAACCCAAAGGCACGTAAACGTGAGATTCACCAGGGATGAAATGAAGGAAAAAATGCTAAGTGCAGCCAGAGTGAAAGGTCGGATTACCCACAAAGGGAAGCCCATCAGACTCACAGCAGATCTCTCCACAGAAACTCTACAAGCCAGAAGAGAGTGGGAGACAATATTCAACATCCTTAAAGAAAAGAACTTTCATCCCAGCCAAACTAAGCTTTATAAGTGAAGGAGAAATAAAATCCTTTATGGACAAGCAATTGCTGAGAGATTTCTTCACTACCAGGCCTGCCTTACCAGAGCTCCAGAAAGAAGCACTAAACAAGGAAAGGAACAACCAGTACCAGCCACTCCAAAAACGTACCAAATGGTAAAAAGCATCAACACAGTGGAGAAACTTTGTCAACTAATGGTCAAAACAACCAGTTAGCATCAAAATGGCAGGATCAAATTCACATATAACAATATTAACCTTAAATGTAAATGGGCTAAAAGCCCCAGTCAAAAGACACAGGCTGGTAAATTGGATAAAAAATAAAAAACCATCAGTGTGCTATATCCAGGAAATCCATCTCACTTGCAGGGACACACATAGGATCAAAATAAAGGGATGGAGGAAGATTTACCAAGCAAATGGAGAGCAAAAAAAAAAAAAAAAAAAAAAAAAAAAGGAGTTGCAATCCTAGTCTCTGATAAAATGGACTTTAAACCAACAAAGATCAAAAGAGACAAAGAAGGGCATTACGTAATGGGAAAAGGATCAATGCAACAAAAAGAGCTAATGATCCTAAATATATAGGAGAACCCAGATACATAAAGCAAGTTCTTAATGAACTAAAAAGAGACCCAGACTCTCACACAATAATAGTGGAAGACTTTAACAACTCCACTCCACTGTCAGTATTAGACCAATGAGACAAAAAATTAACAAGCCTATCCAGGACTTGAACTCGATCTGGACCAAGCAAACCTAATAGATATATACAGAACCCTCCACACCAAATCCACAGAATTTACATTCTTCTCAGCACGACGTCGCACCTACTCTGAAATTGACCACATAATTGGAAGTAAATCACTCCTTAGCAAATGCAAAGGAACAGAAATCATAACAGTCTCTCAGACAATAGTGCAATCAAATTACAATTCAGGATTCAGAAACTAACTCAGAACTACACAACTTCATGGAAACAGAACAACTGGCTCTTGAATGTTAACTGGATAAACAATGAAATGAAGGCAGAAATAAAGATGTTCTTCAAAACCAGTGAGAACGAAGACACAATGTACCAGAATCTTTGAGACACATTTAAAGCAATGTCTAGAAGAAAATTTATAGCAATAAATGCCCACCAGAGAAGCAAGAAAAGATCTAAAATCAACACCCCATCATCAAAATGGAAAGAGCTAGAGGAGCAAGATCAAGAAAACTCAAAACTCAGTAGAAGACAAGAAATAACTAAGATCAGAGCAGAACTGAAGGAGATAGAGACACAAAAAAACCCTTCAAAAATCAATAAATGGAGGAGCTGTTTTGTTGAAAAGATCAACAAAATAGATCACTAGCCAGATTAATAAAAAAGAAAAGAGAAGAATCAAATAGATACAATAAAAAAATGATAAAGGGGATATCACCACCAATTCCACAGAAATACAAACTACCATCAGAGATTACTACAAACAACTCTATGCACACAGACAAGTAAACCTGGAAGAAATGGAGAAATTCCTGGACACTTACACCCTCCCAAGCCTAAACCAGGAAGAAGTTGAAACTCTGACTAGACCAATAATAAGGGCAGAAGGTGAGGCAGCAATTAATAGTCTACCAATCAAAAAAAGCCCAGGTTCACATGGGTTCACAGCTGAATTCTACCAGACATAAAAGAGGAGTTGGTACCACTCCTTCTGAAACTATTCCAAACAATCCAAAAAGAGGGAATCCTTCCCAAATCATTTTATTAGACCCACATCATCCTGATACCAAAACCTAGCAGAGATGCAACAAAAAAGAAAACTTCAGGCCAATATCCATGATGAACATAGATGCAAAAATCTTCAGTAAAATAACTGGCAAACTGACTGCAACAGCACATCAAAAAGCTTATCCATCACGATCAAGTAGGCTTCATCTGGGGGACGCAAGGCTGGTTCAACACACGGAAGTCTATAAAGGTAATCCACCACATAAACAGAACTAAAGACAAAAACCAGATGATTATTTCAATAGATGCAGAGAAGGCCATCGACAAAATTCAACAGCCCTTTATGCTAAGAACCCCCCATAAACTAGGTATTGACAGAACGTATCTCAAATTAATAAAAGCTATTTACAACAAACCCACAGCCAATATCATACTGAATGTGCAAAAACTGGAAGCATTCCCTTTGAAATCTGGCACTAGACAAGGATGCCCTCTCTTACCATTCCTATTCAATATAGTACTAGAAGTTCTAGCCAGAGCAATCAGGCAAGAAAAAGAAATAAAGGGTATTCAGTTAGGAAAGGAGGAAGTCATATTGTCTCTATTTGCAGACAACATGATTGTATATTTAGAAGACCACATCTTCTCAGCCCACAACCTCCTTAAACTGATAAGCAACTTCAGCAAAGTCTCAGGATAGAAAATAAATGTGCAGAAATTGCAAGCATTTCTATACACCAATAACAGATGTAAAGAGACCCAAATCAAGAATGAACTGCTGTTCACAATTGCTATGAAGAGAATAAAATGCCTAGAATACAACTAACAAAGGATGTAAAGGACCTCTTCAACGAGAACTACAAGCCACTGCTCAAGGAAATAAGAGAGGACACAAACATATGGAGAAACATTCCATGCTGATGGTTAGGAAGAATCAGTATCGTGAAAATGGCCATACTGCCCAAAGTAATTTATAGATTCAGCACTATCCCCATCAAGCTATCAATGACCTCCTTCATAACATTGGAAAAATCCACCTTAAACTTCATATGGAACCAAAAGAGAGCCCACATAGCCAAGACAATTCTAAGCAAAAAGAACAAAGCTGGAGGCATCACACTATCTGACTTCAAACTATACTGCAAGGCTACAGTAATCAAAACAGCATGATACTGGTACCAAAACAGAGATGTAGACCAATGGAACAGAACAGAGGCCTCAGAGGCAATGCCACACATCTACAACCATCAGCTCTTTGACAAACCTGACAAAAGCAAGCAATGGGGAAAGGATTCCCTTTTTAATAAATGGTGTTGGGAAAACTGGCTAGCAGTATGCAGAAAGCAGAAACTGGACCCCTTCCTGACATGTTACACTAAAATTAACTCCAGATGGATTAAAGACTTAAACATAAGACCGAAGACCATAAAATACCTAGAAGAAACCCTAGGCAAAGCCATTCAGGACATAGACATAGGCAAGGACTTAATGACTAAAACACCAAAAGCATTGGCAACAAAAGCCAAAATAGACCAATGGGATCTAATTAAACTCTAGCACTTCTGCACAGCAAAAGAAACAATCATTAGAGTGAACTGGCAACAAACAGAGTGGGAAGAAATTTTTGAAATCTACCCATCTGAAAAAGGGCTAATATCCAGAATCTACAAAGAACTAAAACAGATTTACAAGAAAAAAAACAAACCCATTCAAAAGTGGGCAAAGGATATGAACACTTTTCAAAAGAAGATATATATGAGGCTAACAAACGTATGAAAAAATGCTCATCATCACTGACTATTACGGAAATGCAAATCAAAACCACATTGAGACACCACCTCCCGTCAGTTAGAATGGTGATCATTAAATTATCTGGAGACGTAGATGCTGGAGAGGATGTGGAGAAATAGGAACACTTTTACATTGTTGGTGGGAGTGTAAATTAGTTCAACCATTGTGGAAGATAGTGTGGTGCTTCCTTCAGGACCTAGAAATAGAAATTCCATTTGACCCAGCAATCCCATTACTGAGTATATATCCAAAGGATTATAAATCATTCTATCATAAAGACAAATGCACACATATGTTCATTGCGGCACTGTTTACAATCGCAAAGACTTGGAACCAACCCAAATGCCCATCAGTGATAGACTGGACAAGGAAAATGTGGCACATATATACATCATGGAATACTATGACTATGCAGCCATAAAAAACAATGAGTTTGTGTCCTTTGTAGGGACACGGATGAATCTGGAAACCATCATTCTCAGCAAACTGACACAAGAACAGAAAATCAAACACTGCGTGTTCTCATTCAGGTGGGTGTTTAACAATTAGAACTCATGGACACAGGGAGGAGAGCATCACATATTGGGGTCTGTTGCAGGGAATAGGGGATGCACAGCATGGGCGTAATGTGGTTGGGGAGGGATAATGGGGAGAAATCCCATATATAGGTGACAGGGGATGGAGGCAGCAAACCACATTGCCATGTATGTACCTGTGCAACAGTCCTGCATGTTTTGCACATGTACCCCAGAATCTAAAGTGCAATTAAAAAAAAAAAAAAGGTAGAGTGGAGGGAGTCGGGCACTGTGGCACACGCCGGTAATTGGAGCACTTTGGAACGCCAAGGTAGGAGGATGGCTTGAGCCTAGTCATTTGAGACCAGCCTGGGCAACAGAGTGAGACCCTGTCTCAAAAAAAATTAGAAGAGTAGAGTGGAGGTTCCCCTTGCTTTCTTCTTAAGTTCTGCAGCACCATGGCCATGAGTCAGTCTTGCATGGTAGACCAATTGTTTGGTCATGTTCTGGGGACACTAGTGTCTTCTATGAACTATTGCTTCTTTCTTATAAGCCTGTTGATGTCATTGCACAGACAGATGTGAAGAGAAAATGTCTTAAAAATAGTCGGTACCTTAAAAAGCTTTGGTGGCATTTAAGTCAATCTTAATTACCTGATACCTTGCATGGTAGTAGCCTGAAATTTTAACAGATGCCTTCGTATTTTAAGTTACCTTTCCTGTCACTGTGCAGAGCCTGTCTCCCTCATCCTCTTTTATATTCCACTTTTCCTGCTGCTGATGAGGTAACCTGCTGCTCTTAGCATTCTAAAAATTCTCCTCTCCAGTTTTATCAGGGAAGGTTGTCTCTTAGGAGTTGTCCTCTTGATCAGAGATGAATAATTCTGGAGACTGTTTGCAGAGTTATTTCAGTTCTCAGTTACCATATCCCTGGAGATAATGAATGGTAAGATTTCTTCCTCGAGATGCTGAGTCTTGGAAAGGTAACAAGTATATTTCAGTTTGGGGGCTTTCTTTGCATTAACTTTTCTTTCCCTGTTGAAACCAGACTTCTTGGAAAGTAATTTAAACTTTATTTTGCAATCCCCAAAGTGCTAGAAAACTTTGTTCTCTTTGGTAGAATTCATACAGTTGTTAACTGATGGTGTTGTGGGAAATCTCTGCTATCCAGTGAATTTCATTGGTTGGCATTTGTATTAGTTTTCTGTCACTGCCATAACAGGTTACAGATAGTTATTGGCTTAAAGGAGCACAGATGTATTGTATTCCGGTCCGTAGGTCAGAAGTTCAGCAGCAGTCTCAGTGAGCTAAAATTAAGGTGTCTATAGGGCTGCATTCCTTTCTGGAGGCCCCTTGGGGAGAGTCTGTTTCCTTCCCTTTTCCAGCTTGTATAGGTAGCCCACATTCCCCAGCTGCTTGCTTCTTTAGAAGCAAGATCTCTTTCTCTGACTACCAGGAGGGTTCTCTGCTTTTAAGGACCCTTGTGATCAGAATGGTCTCACCAGGACAATAATCTCCCATCTCAAAGTCCTTAATGTAATTACACCTACAAAATCCCTTTTTGCTACGAAGAGTAACTTACTCACAGGTTCCTGAGATTTGACTGTGGACATATTTGGGGGCTATTATTCTGATACTAAAGAAAGATTTTAAGTGTCTCTCTTTCTTTGTGGTATATAATTTCTTTTCTAATTTTTATTATGGTTTCTTACTGTTCCCACATTTCTTGGTATTACAGTGCCTGATGAAGAACCTGCCACATTCCTAACATTCAGGCTTCCCTGCAGTGGGGCAGTGAATTTTCATGAGCTTGGATTATCATTACAGAGCACCTTTAGAGTGCCCAGTGTGTGCCAGATGCTACAAAGCAAATACACATGTGTGTGAAGCTTGCTTACTTCCATGTTTTGAGACCGTTATATAGAAGTGTGAAATTGCATATTATCCCTTTCAGCAGATGAGAGGGATTGCTTAAAAGTACAAGGTAATTTGGAAGGTATGCCTTCCTATGAACTCTTTCAGATAGAGGTTTGGAATCTGTAGTTCCCATGCAGTCCCCTCCTTTACAAGCAGACACCCAGTTCTGTCCTGGTGTACCTGAGTGGTGTGTTTCCAACACTTCACTATTACAAACAATGCCACCCTACACACATCTGGTTATTTCCCAAGAAAGAGTGTGAACACAGACACAGGTCAGGAAAGTGCAGGGCACAGCCAAGGAGAATTACTAGTTCTCAGTTGGTGGCTGGGGTCATAGTTACTATTATGGATAGCATTTAACTGCCGGCTACTCACATGCAAGACAATGTGCTAAATGCCTGCTGCCTTGTTTCTCTTACTTCTGACAACCCCATGAAATAGATGCTAGTATTATTCTCATTTACAGATGAAAAGTAACCAAAGCACAAAAGTTAAGTTACTTGCCTAAAGAGTTACACTCCTGTTTAATATCTAAGCAGGGATTCTAACTTGTGTTATCTGATCCTGGTGGACTCTCATTTAAATGCTGCTCTGGATAGCTTCCAATGAAAGAAAAGGCCAGAAATACAGATTGGCAGATACTTAGTTAAGGCTTTTGTGCTAGGGAATTGGGATGTTGTATTGCAGGCAATGGAAAGTAATAAAAAAAAAAATACCTTTGGGGTGACAGAAGGCAACCTGGTAAGAAAATTACTAGGACTGTTGTTCACTGAGAAATTGAAGCTTATCTATCTCTCTGCCTCCATTCTTGTCATTATCCAGCATTAGCCATGTGTTCCAGATGTTAGGTGGCAGCTGGGAGAGAATTGGTTAACTCAGGGGAGTCTTCATCTCCTTCATTGTGCTCTCAGAGATCTTGAGTCTTGTGTAGTGCTTGTTTCACACAGTTTTTCTTTGACTGTTACATCAACTGACAATCCAAAGAGCTTCTGGGCAAAGGGCTGGTGGTTTTACAAAGTACTCAGTGGCCACTGGTTATCAGGGCTATCACTCGTTCCTTTTTCAAACGGTGGTGAAAACCATCTTGTCAATAGCATGATGCTTTAGACGTTTGCCAGAGCTGACTACATTTAGCCTGGGTGATGCTGTTGAGGGTATAACATGGGTAAAGGAAGCCCTGGTGTCACATCAGAGGAATTACAGAGCTAGGAGAAAGAGATGATATGAGCATCTGGACATGGTGCCAAGCTTAGATGCCAGTAGCTGGTAGTCAGGTGCGGGGGTCAGGGGTGCTAATTACAAAAGGTAGCTAGAGAACCTGAAGACTCAACAACAAAGGAGATGGAAAGAATAAAGCAAGAGCTAATTATTAGAGGCTTGAGCGGTTCGGGTAGTGTTTCCTAGTAGGTTTCATTTACCCAGGTCCTGTGCTGTGCCTGGGGCCTGCAGAGGGCCTCTTAGAAGTGGCCCAGTTTGGCCCAATGTTCATGAGAGACAATGACGACTATCAATTTATCTGAACTTAAAAAGCACAGGCCAGGAAGGAGGTAGAAAATAACTATTTTAGGGAACTGTGGCAAAATAAAACCCATCATTTGATAAGGATCTGAATTGCATCAAAATTTGGGTGCATAGAGTAACTAGAGATTATTTCCTGAGCTTTCAGCCTCTGGCCCACGCAGAAATGGGACTATCATACAAATATAAGAGCTACTCTTTTCGAAATTTTTCAGAAAATAAAACTCTGTGCTGTCCTCTGGTAATCTGCTCAGCTCATTGAGTTTCCCCACTGAGGTAAGTAGTTAAGTGACTTTAATCTCCAAAAGAAAATATGAGTTTTGGTTGAGTTTTTAATGAATTTGGATATCGAAGATGCTGTCAGGCATACCTGGCCACAAAGTATTTATGTAAGTCCTCTTTTAAACCCTTTGACTGATTTTTATCTGCAGAGATATGTCTCGTTTCAAAAAAGCATTAGAGGGTTTCTGCCCTGGGTAAGAAAGCAAACCACCTTTCTGACGCAGAGGGCCCTGGGGAGGAGGTTTGGTCTCCCGTCCCCATAAGTGTTATACTAATTATGTACTGCGGAGCATACTGCAGTGGCTACTTGAAGATGACTTTTCAGTCCCTCCGTGGGGAATATGCCAGCGTGCCCTCTGATGGCCTTTGTTGCGTTCATGGAGAAGCTCCGGGGATTCTGTAAAACCAAACTTTGTATGTTTGTCTGGAACTGGTTCTAGAGTTTCTTGCCGTGGAGCAGATCCAAGGTCAGCTCAGTCAAAAAGCTGGTGGAGTTTTTGTCCTTTGATCCATTCTCTTTTTATGGTTTGATTGCACCATTTTGCTCCCTCCCCCGAAAGAGAAAGCTTTCTCTGAGAATGTTCAAATGAATTATTAGGCCTCTAAAGCACTTAAAATGAATGTTTATTACCACAGCATGGCTGTACCATTTTCAACTCTAACATTGTAAATCACACCAAGGATCCTAGTCAGATTGGCCTTTTGACTGCATTAGCCTGACTGCTCTGTTGTGGGGAAGTGGATTGTTTGCTTAGAATATTTTTAGTAATATCCAAGTAGCTAAGAAGAATCTTTTTTGTTGTTGTTTCTTAAAACATTCTCTTTTGCCTCTTTTCTCCAACATCTAAAAGAAATAAAGGAACTTAAAAAATATCAGGGCCAAAAGATATTTAACATTGCTTCATTTTTCTTTTATTTTTTTTAAGTTTTTTTCTTCATTATTTTTTAATCAGTTTATTGTACAATCTATACACAGGTAAAAAAAAAAAACAAAAGTTTTATGTTTCCTTAGTCACTGCATTCAAAGAGGTGTCAGGTCTTCCCTTCCCATCTTTTAATGGCATATTGGACATTAGGCCATCATTTTCCTGTCACTTGGGATGTAAAAAAGTTTAGTCCAGTTGAAACTTCCATTTTGTATGCAATTTTGCCTTTATCCCCTCCCTCACCGACCTGACCTTTCTCCCTGAGGAGGGGACACAGCTCTTTCTCCCCTTTTGGGGCTACTTTTTTCCTCTTGGTTGCCATTGCTTCTCGAAGACTAACTGGGTGCCAGTGTCCTCTGAGGCAGAGGTCTAAAGGCTGGCTCTTCAGTGGGGACCCTGATGCGACCCTGTGAAGAGATATAGTCCAGCTCTGCTTCCTTTCACCTAGGGAGGTGAGCAAGTGGCTCACCTCCACTTGGGAGGAGTAATGGCAAGATGGCTTGAGGTGGGCTACCTGCCAGGTGACCCCTTTGCCACACCGAGACATGGGGTAGGCATGCATGCATGCCGAAGGGCCACTCCTCCTCTGCACTCTGCTCTGTCTTGCTAGTTTTCTTTTTTTTTTTTTTAACTGCATTTTAGGTTTTGGGGTACATGTGAAGAACATGCAAGATTGTTGCATAGGTACACACATGGCAGTGTGATTTGCTGCCTTCCTCCCCATCACCTATATCTGGCATTTCTCCCCATGATGTCTCTCTCTAACTCCCCACCCCCTGCTGTCCGTCCACTATTTCCCCCTCCTCCACAGACCCCTAGTCGCTAGTGTTCTCCCTCCCTCCCTCCCCCCGGCTTGCTTGCTTTCTTTCTTTTTGGAGATGGAGTCTTTTTCTGTCATCAGGCTGGAGTGCAGTGGCACAATCTCGCCTCACTTTAACCTCTGACTTCTGAGTGCAAGTCATTCCCCTGCCTCAGCCTCCCGAGTAGCTGGGACTACAGGCATGTGCCACTGCGCCAGGCTAATTTTTTCTATTTTAGTAGAGACAGGGTTTCACCATGTTGGCAGGATGGTCTCAATCTCCCAACATCGTGATCTGCCCGCCTCAGCCTCCCAAAGTGCTGGAATTACAGGCATGAGCCACCATGCCTGGCTATCTCACTAATTTTTGTTTTCCTTGCTCAGGTCACCATGGGTAGGGCTGATCGATAAGTCTGCTCCCTAAGCAGGTATTGAGCTGGGGAGTGAGATGCCAGCCTTCCCTCCTTGCCCACTCCTTTGATCTGTGGAGTGCCTCTCTGGGGGACTCCTGCAGTTGTATTGGTAGCGGGAAGTGTCAGCACACACCCTAGACAAATAATTCATGACGGCTCTCTGTCATTCTCTACCCCTTCCCCATATTTTCTTTATAAAGATAGGGGTTGGAGGAATCAGAGATCATGGTTGGGGCTAGCATAGCCATTTTGGCCAATTATTAATATGCCTAAAAGGAGTAGCATGATATTTGCATCAATCTTTAGAATATGGGGTAGCTGATGCCTGTTGTCCTTAGCTTAGCATCCTAGGAACAGTGCTAGAGCGACTGGAAAAGATTCACCTAATATCCATTGTCACAGTCATTCATCTCTACGTTTATTGAACTCCTGCTGGGCAAGTTACTATGGGAATATTATAAAACGTAAACCTTGTCCTCGAAGGATCTTACTATATTTTGGTTTAAGAAAATTAGGGTATAAACATAGAAAATATTAAATAACCATATAAGGCAGCATGTTGAAGAATTGTTCAAATAAATTAAATTGAGAATAATGGTGTCGTTTTTCAAATATCAGTGTGAACTGGGGTAGACGGCTAAGACTGCCTCTGGCCTGCTGCGGGGGTGTGTGGGGGTGAGTGAAGCAGAAGGCCTGAGTGTTTCTGTTCTAGAGGATGCCTCCAGCTCTGCTGTGTAGCTTCTAGCTGTGCTCTGCAGATTAAAAGGAGAGGAAGTACCCAGGATGTGGGAGGAATGGAAGAAAAAATGTGAAAAGGTACCAAGGCGCAGGTTTAGGACTAATTTGATTTTTTTTTTAACCAGATTGAATTTTGAAATAACATCATTATATTCTTGTTTATAACTTTTTGTGTCACTCAGAGGCTGCAAATGAGTAATGCTCTTTTTTTTTTTTTTTTTTTTTTGACTTGTGCCTTCACTTTTCAACGGAAGTTATGAGGAGTTTGCTGTTTACTGAATGCTTTTCTTTCTCTTCTCTCTTACCAGGTTGATTTCTCTTCAGGGTAGTTACTCATTTTTTCCTGTGCTTACCTGAAAGGAGAATGTAATTAACCACTGTCTTTGGCAGTGGGTCTGTTGGAATTATTACCTGTTTGGCCCTTAGACGTGGTTGCTTGGCTTGCATTCTCGGTCTCCTTCCCCCATCTTATTTGTCTTCTGTGACCATGCCCGGCATGCAGTTGGCTTCTTCTGCAGTAGACAAACAGGTCTTCATTCACCTTCCCAGAAAGCTGTCACTGGTTTCCTTGGGTTTGCCTCACCACTGTGCAACAGAGTGTCTGAATTTGGGTGTTTGTAGATTTGGTGCAGTGTGTATTTTCATCCTCTTCTTTCTCCTCTTTTTCCAAACTCCTAGTCCTTTTATAGTTTCCTTCCTGTTTCTTAGAGAATTATTAGAGGCTGATCTCTTCAGTGTTAGCATCTTTTTTATAAACAGCCTTTGGGTTGTATTTCAGTATTTTATCAAGCTTACTTTAAGGACAAATCAAGTTGATGCCCAGTAACCTCTCTTAGGCAAGAATTGACTTTATGATGTTCAGTAAATCACCGTGTTTAAGGACTCCAAACTTATCCTAGTGGCCTTGGACTTGAAGTTGCATACTGAGTGATAAGGAAAGGACATATATATATTTTTCCATTCTAATTTCGACTGTGTTATTGGTGTTGAAACTGTAGAAAGATCCATTAAGTCTAAGGTTACCTTAAAGAGAGGTTATCTCTGCTGTTAAAGTGACAATACCCATGATATACTCAACAGTATTGCAAGGGTCTTTCCTGTTTCTCAAAAGTCAGCTATTGTTATTTACTTGTGCTCCTGCCTACTTCATGAAAAAAAGGAGCCTTATAAAAATGATACATTTTAACATGTTGCAGAGATGAACAAGGGCTTTCACACAACCTCCCCAGAGGAAGGAATAATAATTATTTTGATAAAGTGCTGTTCTATTTGAGAGGTTGCTTTCCACTAGCTAAATCCTCAATAATAATGCCTACATCTATTATTGTTCTGTTATAAAGAATTGCGAGTGTAGGGAATTATTTTATATAAAGAGATTCTCACTCTAGGGAATTTCCATACTGGATAATCTGCAGCCTCCTGAGTGCAAATAAAAAATGGAAATTAAAATCCTCTAGCTTTAAAGCATACATAATAAGGCTGCTGAAAGTATGAAGTCAGAAATTGTGAGACGATCAAAATCTTCAGAGTAATATATGCTAATGACAAAGTTCAGGTCAGAAACCAGGAAAAGAATTGAGAAAGGGCCGTGGTTGTGTGAACAGCAGCCCATGCCTTTGTCGGTGGTCAGAAATTGTGCCTGTGCTGTTCTTGCGACTTAGTTGTAAGCTACTATGTTCCTTCCTGCTGTGTCACTCCTGCAAGGAGAATTTGCAAAGAAAATTCACATTTGCATTGCTTCTGTGTTTTAAAATTTAGAAGCAGCTGCAACATGATTTAATCAAGTAGGGAAATATCGTTTAGCTACATTTTGGAGGTTGTTTGTTTGCCTTTTTGCTGTATATACACAGTTGATTGATTCCGTTGCTGGGGTTTGTATTTATTTTCAATTTAAAAATCAGGAATTGTCAGCCTCCCTATTAGACCTGCCTCTATTAGTTACAAGTGAGTAATTTTTTTTGCCATCAATGACTAATAAGTAGAATGCCTCAGATTAATTAATTCCATTTGTTCAATTGACTTTCTTTTTAGTGTCCACCATTATGTCAGACACTGTTCTGTGGGTATAAAATGAATAAAGGAAGTAAATGATAAAGGAAAACATACTCTGGTTTCTGAGTAAAAGGCAGGCTTTGAACTGTATTTTGTATTCGCAGCCATCAGTCAGGTAGTCGAAGATTGACTGGATAAATTTGGGCAGTTATGGGGAGGCAGGTAGATAACAGTTCTTAACCTTGGGTGTTAGGGACTTAAAAACTCAGATTAAGGCTATGGCTTCCCCCTCCTGCCCCCACCAAGTACATATTTAACATTGACATGGTATTTTGCAGGTGGTTTAAATAGGTTTGCTGATTCCCAGAAACCCATCTACAGACACTGCAGAGCTCCTAAATTAGAAGGAAGGGAGCTAGAATGAAGATCCCTCAAATCTGCTGTTAATGTTTTTCCAGGGATGCCCAGACTCCATCCTAACCTCCACCTCTGAACTGAGCTAACCCAACTCAAAATAGGAATTGTGCCATAACCTATCTCTTTGTTATTTTTAATATACAAAAATAACCGTGGAAATGTAGGTTGAATATGAAGATGATTTTTAAAGGGAGGTATTTTCCGTAGATAGCTGGACAGAGAGATGCCCTAGAAATATGTAGAGGAACTGAAAATTGAGTAAGTGTTGATGTAACCACATGATATAAATGAATGATTTATTTTTACTTTGCCTTTTTCCAGAGAAGATTTAAGGTGACTTACAGTATGAAAGCATAAAGTAGGTAAAGTAAAATGAAGCTAAAACGAGATTTTAAAAACATCTTGAGAGTGGAAAGAGAATTGGGCCAGAAACCCAGAGTGATATAATTACAATCACTGAGAAGTAAATTTAGCCTTCAGCTTGTTAGCAACCAAGAAATTATAGTTGTCTATATAGTCCTCCTCTCCTGACAAAAGTAAACCTATAAGATTAAAAGATTATATAGAGAGGTAAGCTTTTCCTTGAAACTAAATTCAAGCAGAATTTATGTTGTTTTTTTCTATAAAGAACCTTGGATAACATGGCAGAGAGCTTGACCTACCATTGCAAAAATGTTCTTGAGTTATTTTTTCTTCGAGTAACACTCCTTAGAAGTCAAGGGCTTGTCTTCATTGAATTACAGGATACAACATAAAGTTATTTCTTCAGAGCCTAAACCAAGTTCAGGTCTGTTTTCTTTCCACTGATCAACTCTGAGAGAAGAACTTGAGCTTAAAGTTAAGGAAATGCTTTTAGCAGGAAAAGGATAGCAGTTGGACAGTCCAAGTTAGGAGTTCTGACCACCATCAAAAGTACCCATTTGCTGTATGTTGACTAAAGGGAATTCTTAGGTTTAGAGATCAGATGAGCAACTTGCAGCATTATCATTCTCACTGGAAAATTCAAAAATCTGATTTTTCTATCACCTAGTCAGAAGAGCCTCCACTTGCAGACATACAGTAGAGAAGGAACTATGGGGGACAGATCATGCCTTTTTTTTTTTTTTTTTAAAGAACCAATAATTCTTTCCCCAAATACTCATTGGACAGCATACTTCTAAACCATGCAGTATAGCAGAAGTGATATTAGCCTGGGCAAATGACTTTTCAAGTAGGTTTGATCAATGGCTTCCTTTCCCATAAACCTAGTGTATCCTTTGGAACTTTTATTATTTTAAATAATGCAATAATATTTTATAATAATAAATATAATATTAATACCTCTCCAGGAGTTGGGCTTTAGGAGTTGGAAGGAAGCATATTTTTTGTTTTAATTATAGCAAATATTTCTCACAAGCAATAACATTAGTTTTAGCATGTTAATACTAAACTTGTTAAAAACACAGCTGCTCCTGGACACACCTAGTGATGTCAGATCCCATGATCTTCTCCCTAGGTGGGCAAGGACTAGGTCTATTTCGTTCACTTCTGTATGTTATATGCCTCACACAGTTTCTGAAACAGAGAGCTTATTAAACACTGTTGAGAAAAAGTGAAGTGGCTTTTTTACCTTCCCATATGCTATGTCAAATGACCATAACACCAAGAAATTTTAAAACCGAGGCATTATTTAGATGTATTAATCAAAGGGAAATTAGAAGCAGCCCTTTTGAAAATAGAATTTAATATGAAGATATATTAGGAGATATATTATGCCCTTGATCCTCATAATGCATAAAATTTAAAGAGGCATGAGCATGGGACCCGTGTAACTTTATGGGTTAATAGTTTCATGTACTAAGAAATAAAGCTGCCGTCTCAGCTGAATTACATTTATGTAATTCAGTGAATATTTTTTAAGTGCTTACTCTATAACAAGGCAGTCCTGTATTAAGTGTCAAGGGAGAATAACCCTTAGCTTTACAGAGAAGATAAATATATACAGAGATAGTTTCAATGTGATGGGTTAAGTCCTTGATAATCCTAGGGTTTCAAAAATGTTTATATAAAAATATAAGCCTTCTGTCAGTTAAAGATAGGAAGATGCCATATGCTTATATTATTTTCTTAGGAAGATGAAACTATTCATATACTTATTACTTAAAATCTGTATTTTACTTAAAATTCTAGTTGAAAAAATCTAGATATAAAATTTATTGAGAAGTATTTTATGTTTTGAACTGTTGTCCAATTCCAATGAGGTTATATGACAGTAATTTTCTCCAGTAGGGAGTTCCTAAAGTTATCCCATTTTGAAGAAGGTACATATTACATTTTTCATCCACATGAAGAAGATTACACTTGAGAACTTAGTGAAAAGCATTCGTTGGAGCCTATTACTCAGGGCAAGAGCTACCTAATTTTTGTGATATATCTACTATGACCCCTTTCAACTTAAGGCTTGAAATTCTCCTTTTGTTGTGTAAAAAGAAATACTTGGAACCTATGAAAATTTTTTTTGGCATCCTTGCTGATTCAGCCCTTTTTGATTAGTTTTTCCTTCTCTTATTTTTTCTATTTATCCATCCACCTGTACATTTATCCAAAAATATATATGTATATTGAGCAACAGTTTTATTCTTGATGGTAGTAATATAAAGATGAACAAGGCAAAAACCACAGCACACAGTTGGCTCACTGTGAGGAGGTCCTTAAGTAATTTACAAGTCACAGTGCAGTGACAGGCATTGTAATGTACAGGATGATTGAGGGGCAGAGCACTAGGGTGGTACCGAGTTCTACCTAGAGTACCGTAGGTAGGCTGAGGTAGGGATAGAGAGTCTTGGGGAGGCTTCCCAAGGGAGGTGGTGCCTGAGTATGACATTGCTTATTTGGTTGTATAGTGTATCAGCAATACTTTTATCTAATAATAAATTCCTGGGTGGTGAATAATAGGTTTCTTACCTTTTCTTTTAGCTTTCTGATTTTTAAAATAAACTTAATTGCAGTGTAATTTATATATAATAAATTGCATCCAGTTAGTACAGTACGTTTGATGAATTTTGACAGCTGTGTATACCCATGAAGCTATCACAGTCATCAAGAGACAGAACATTTCCTTCACCCTGAAAAGTTTCCTTGTGTCCTTTTTGCAGTCCATTCCTCCCTTCGCTCCTGACAAAGGCAGTCACCGATGTGCTTTTTTCAAACTGTAGATAAGCTTGAATTTTATAGACTTTTCTGTGTATTCATTTATGTCCGGCTTCTTTCACTCAGCTTAACTATTTGGAGATCTATGCTGTTGCATTCCTTTTAATTAATGAGGAATATGGATATACAACATTTTGTTTATTTACCTGTTGCTTGACATTTGTTTTTTGTTTGTTTGTTTGTTTTGTTTTCCAGTTTTGACTATTATGAATAATGCTGGTAAGAACATTCATGTATAGTCGTTAAGTAGTCTGTATCTTGATTTCTCTTAGAAAATTACTAGTTGTACAGTGGCTAGGTTATGTGGTAGGTGTGTGTTTAACTTTTTAAGGAGTTTTGCAAAGTGGGTTTTTCATTTTACACTACCACCAGCAGTCTATGAGAATTCTAGTTCCTTTACATCCTTGTCAATGCCTGATATGGTCAATTGTTTTAATTTTAGCCATTTAAATAAATGTGTAACAGTATCTTAGGAAGGTTTGAACTTTCATTTCTCTGACTGGTGACATTGAACCTTTCTCATGTGTTTCTTAGCCATTTGTATATCTTCTGTTCAGATCTCGTGTCGGTATTTTACTAGATTATCTTCTTACTGAGTTATGTGAATTCTTTATATATAATCTGAATGTAAGTCCTTTGCCAGATACATATAAATAATGAATATTTTTTCTCACTCTGTGGCTTGTATTTTGTTTTTTTAATGATATCTTTTAAAGAACAAAAGTTTTCAATCTTGATAAAAAATTTAAAGTATCTTTTTATGACTTGTATTTTCTTGTATACTGTTTAAGAAATTTTTGCCTATCCCTAGGTTGCAAAGATTTTCTTCTTTGTTTTTTTCCTGTGTTTTCTTCTGAGAGTTTTTTCGATAATCATTTTAGCCTATGGATACTTTAAGTACTTTCTGTGCAGTGGAGTAAGGCAAAGATAGTGTTTTTTGTTTCCTTCCAGATACACACTTGTGCCAATCACATTTGTTAGATGAGCTGAACATTTGTAACAAGTTTGACTGTCATAATAAAAAACACTTTTTAGGGGACTTGGGGAGATACAAAAAATAAACTCAGAGATAATCTCCCACCTAAGCAATACCTGTATTAACATTTTGGTCTTTCTTCCAAGCACTTTCTCCGAGTTTACATATGTGTTTGTAATGATACTGTAGACTTGACTTTGTATCCAAGTCTGTCTAACTATAGGTAACTTTTCTCTGAATGTTTCAGATTTTCAACTAAACCACAGTTATTTTATTCTGTGTGTTTGTTTGTCTCAATCACTGACAAAATACATTTACATAGTGTTAAGCTTTAGTTTTAAGTTTTAGTTCAATTTTCCGCATTTTCTTTTAAGTCTTTCGCTCAAATGATGATGAGTCATTACAGCACAGCTTCTGTTTCAAATATTAGTAGATCTTATTAAAGGAACTCTTTTCTCCTTATTATAAAAGTAATATATACTCATTAGAGGAAATTTGAAAATATAGAAGGTTATAAAGAAGAATATGATTACCCAGCACATCATCACTCAGGAATAAGCCTGATTAACATTTTGGCATATTTCTTTCTATTTCTTTTACTTTGCATATATTTTTATTGTTCCCATTATACTATATATGCAGTTTTGTGCCATAATTTTTAAAAATGTGTGTGTGTGTGTGTGTGTGTGTGTGTGTGTGTGTGTGTGTATAATTGCATTTTAGATTCTGGGGTATTTGTAAAGAACATGCAGGATTGTTGCATAGGTACATACATGTGCCATGATTTTTACACTTAGGATCGCATCTTATGGTTGTTTTACTCGGGATGATTGTATCTTGTGGTTATTTTTACACTTAGGATTGCATCTTGTGGTTATTTTACTGTAATTTATTTAACTGTCTTCCTATCACCGGAGATTTAATTTGGTTCCAGGTTTTCACCACCATAAACAATGCTCTAAAAACTTGCTTTATACAGAAAACTGTCAGATTTCTAATTTATTTCACACGATAGATATTGACGTTGAATTGGTAGGTCAAGGGGTAGGTATAACTCTCTTAAAAATTTGGAAACATTGCCAAACATCTCTCTCAAAAGACAATATCAATTTATACTCTTGATGGCAGTGAAGGTAGCTCTAATAGACTGAATTCTTGCCATCATTTGGTTTCTTCTTATCATTTTATAATCTTTGCTAATTTAAATTGGTAGATTAGAAAGTATTGATTGAATTTTGTATTTTGCATCTTTGCAGAATGCTGTCTCAAAATACCCAGGTGGACAAAGTGAGAGAGGGCATAGAAAGAACTTTTGGTAGTTTTAGGGTTTCTACGCCCAATAAAATAACTCACTCTTATATAAGCAGACATTGATATTTCTATTTTTACTCTAAAAGAATTCACACCATGTCCCAAAATGTTCATTAGTCTTAACAAAGCAAGCCTAAGGCTTTCCCTTGAAATGAAAATGTTTACGGTATTATAATAGCAAAAAAAAAGAAATTAGATTGTTCTGAATGTTTTTGTTCTTGGTGATTACCTGCTGAAGTCCAGTGGTGATTATTTCCTTTTTCGAGTAACTCTCAAATTATCCCTTTATAATGAAATGTTGAGGAGCAGCCTCTTCTTAGCAGACTGTCTCTTCTCCTTTCCCAACCTCTCCCTGGAAAGACTTGGAACATGCTCTTATCCTCACTCTTGTTCTATCATTAAGCTGTAGGAATCCTGTTGCTAAGTTTCCTTACTGGCTCTTAAGAAAGCAGAAGCAGGTGTCTGAGTGAAGCCCTTGACATCTGAGCATACAATGAGTGCTGCTCCTTTGAAGCTCAACGAGCCAGAGATGTCCAGACAAGTCTGAAACTCTGTGTTGGTTTCTCCCTTTAAAATCTCTACTTCTGAACCTATTGTCTAATTATTTTAATTATTTTACATTTTTAATCCTACCCAAGAACAATGAGCTCATTTCTAGAGAGAGTTTACAAGAGCAGTTGAATTGCTACCCTTTTCTCATCCCTAGGGCCAGAATGAAGATAAATTAGGCTTATTTGATACCAGGCAGCAGTCAGTAACGTGACACTGATTTTCCTCCAAAGGCACGTCATGACATGTTTCTGACGCTGATGGAGTCCTTGTAATATAACCTTCCAAAGGTTAAAAGTGACTAAAACGAGTGGGGTTGGGAGCCCACTGCCTGACCTTCTTCTTCTTCTTTTTTTTTTTTTTTTTTTTTTTTTTTTTTTGGTATTTTAGGTTCTGGGGTACATGTACAGATCATGCTGCATTGTTGCATAGGTACACACATGGCAATGTGGTTTGCTGCCTCCATCCCTCCGTCACCTACATCTGGCATTTTTCCCCATATTATCCCTCCCCACCTTCCCCACTGTCCCTCCTTCGGCCCTCCACAACAGACCCCAGTGTGTGATGCTCCCCTCCCTGTGTCCCTGTGTTCTCATTGTTCAACACCTGCCTATGAGTGAGAACGTGCAGTGTTTGATTTTCTGTTTTTGTCAGTTTGCTGAGAATGATGGTTTCCAGATTCATCCATGTCCCTACAAAGGACACAAACTCATCATTTTTTATGGCTGCCTGGTATTCCATGGTGTGTATGTGCCACATTTACCTTGTCCAGTCTATCGTTGATGGGCATTTGGGTTGGATCCAGGTCTTTGCTATTGTAAACAGTGCCACTATGAACATACGTGTGCATGTGTCTTTATGATAGAATGATTTATAATCCTTTGGATATATATGCAGTAATGGGATTGCTGGGTCAAATGCAATTTCTATTTCTAGGTCCTTGAGGAAGTGCCACACTGTCTTCCACAAGGGTTAAACTAGTTTACACTCCCACCAACAATGGAAAAGTGTTCCTATATCTCCACATCCTCTCCAGCATCTGTTGTCTCCAGATAATTTAATGATCACCATTCTAACTTGCGGGAGGTGGTGTCTCAATGTGGTTTTGATTTGCGTTTCTCTAATGACCAGTGATCATGAGCACTTTTCGTACATTTATTGGTCTCATATATGTCTTCTTTTGAAAAGTGTTCATATCCTTTGCCCACTTTTGGATGGGTTTGTTTGTTTGTTTCTTGTAAATCTGTTTTAGTTCTTTGTAGATTCTGGGTATTAGCTCTTCGTCAGATGGGTAGATTGCAAAAATTTTTTCCCATTCTGTTTGTTGCTGGTTCACTCTAATGATTGTTTCTTTAGCTGTGCAGAAGCACTGGAGTTTAATTAGATCCCATTTTCTATTTTGGCTTTTGTTGCCAATGCTTTTGGTGTTTTAGTCATTAAGTCCTTGCCTATATCTATGTCCTGAATGGTTTTGCCTAGGCTTTCTTCTAGGTATTTTATGGTCTTCGGTCTTATGTTTAAGTCTTTAATCCACCTGGAGTTACTTTTAGTGTAACATGTCAGAAAGGGGTCCAGTTTCTGCTTTCTGCACACTGCTAGCCAGTTTTCCCAACACCATTTATCGAACAGGGAATCCTTTCCCCATTGCTTGTTTTTGTCAGGTTTGTGAAAGATCTGATGGTTGTAGATGAGTGGCGTTGCCTCCAGGGCCTCTGTTCTGTTCCATTGGTCTGTATCTTTGTTTTGGTGCCAGTACCATGCTGTTTTGATTACTGTAGCCTTGTAGTATAGTTTGAAATCAGGTAGAGTGATGTCCCAGCTTTGTTCTTTTTGCTTAGAATTGTCTTGGCTCTGCGGGCTCTCTTTTGGTTCCATATGAAGTTTAAGGTGTTTTTTTCCAGTTCTGTGAAGAAGGTCATTGGTAGCTTGATGGGGATAGCATTGAATCTGTAAATTACTTTGGGCAGTATGGCCATTTTCACAATATTGATTCTTCCTAACTATGAGCATGGAATGTTTCTCCATCTGTTTGTATCCTCTCTTATTTTCTTGAGCAGTGGTTTGTAGTTCTCATTGAAGAGGTCCTTTACATCCTTTGTTAGTTGTATTTCCTTTTTTTTTTTTCAGTATAGAATTTTTTAAAAATTTATTTAACTTTAGGTGCATACTATATCTGGCATTTCTCCCCATGTTATCCCTCCCCACCCCACACTGTCTTTTCCCTACCCCCACCAACTGCCCCCAGTGTGTGATGTTCTTCTCCCTGAGTCCACGTGTTCTCATTGTTCAACACCCACTTATGACTGAGAACATGCAGTGTTTGGATTTCAGTTCTTGTGTCAGTTTGCTGAGAATGATGGTTTCCAGATTCATCCAAATCCCTACAAAGGACATGAACTCATCATTTTTTATGGCTGCATAGAATTCCATGGTATATATGTACCACATTTTCTTTGTCCAGTCTGTCATTGATGGGCACTTGGGTTGGTTCCAGATCTTTGCTATTGTACACAGGGCTACAGTGAACATATGTGTGCATGTGTCTTTATAGTAGAATGATTTATAGTTCTTTGGGTATATGCCCAGTAATGGGATTCTTGAGTCAAATGGAAGTTCTATTTCTAGATCCTTGAGAAATTGTCACACTGTCGTCCACAGTGGTTAAACTGTTCTCTTTGTAGCAATTGTGAATGGGAATTTGCTTATGATTTGGCTCTCTGTTAGTCTGTTATTGGTGTATAGAAATGCCTATGATTTCTACACATCGATTTTGTATTCTGAGACTTTGCTGAAGTTGCTTATCAGTTTAAGGAGCTTTTGGGCTGAGATGATAGGGTCTTCTAAATATACAATCATGTTGTCTGAAAATAGAGACAATTTGACTTCCTCCTTTCCTAATTGAATACCCTTTTTTATTTTTTCTTGCCTAATTGTTCTGGCTAGAACTTTCAATACTATATTGAATAGGAGTGGTGAGAGAGGGCATCCTTGTCTAGTGCCGGATTTCAAAGGGAATTACTCCAGTTTTTGCACATTCAGTATATTTGCTGTAGGTTTGTCATAAATAGTTTTTATTATTTGGAGATACTTTCTGTCAATGCCTAGTTTATTGAGAGTTTTTTACATAAAGGGCTGTTGAATTTTGTCAAAGGCCTTCTCTGCATTTATGGAGTTAATCATGTGGTTTTTGTCTTTGGTTCTGTTTATGTGGTGGATTACCTTTATAGACTTCCGTGTATTGAACCAGCCTTGCGTCCCCCAGATGAAGCCTACTTGATTGTGATGGATAAGCTTTTTGATGTGCTGTTGCAGTCAGTTTGCCAGTATCATATTGAAGATTTTTGCATCTGTGTTCATCATGGATATTGGCCTGAAGTTTACTTTTTTTGTTGTGTCTCTGCGGGGTTTTGGTATCAGGATGATGTGGGTCTAATAAAATGATTTAGGAAGGATTCCCTCTTTTTGGATTGTTTGGAATAGTTTCAGAAGGAGTGGTAGCAGCTCATCTTTGTATGTCTGGTAGAATTCAGCTGTGAACCCATCTGGACTGGGGTTTTTTTTTGGTTGGTAGGCTATTAATTGCTGCCTCAACTTCAGCCCTTGTTATTGGTCTAGTCAGAGTTTCAGCTTCTTCCTGGTTTAGGCTTGGGAGGGTGCAAATGTCCAGGAATTTCTCCATTTCTTCCAGGTTTACTGGTTTATGTGCATTGAGCTGTTTGTAGTAATCTCTGATGGTAGTTTGTATTTCTGTGGAATCGGTAGTGACATCCCCTTTATTGTTTTTTATTCCATTTATTTGATTCTTCTCCCTTTTCTTTTTTATTAATCTTGCTAGTGGTCTATTTTGTTGATCTTTTCAAAATACCAGCTCCTGGATTTATTGATTTTTTTGAAGGGCTTTTTGGTCTCTATCTCCTTCAGTTCTGCTCTGATCTTAGTTATTTCTTGTCCTCTGCTGGCTTTTGAGTTTTTTTGATCTTACTCCTCTAGCTCTTTCAATTTTGATGATAGAGTGTTAATTTTAGACCTTCCTTGCTTCTCTGGTGGGCAATTATTGCTGTAAATTTCCCTGTAGACACTGCTTTAAATGTGTCCCAGAGATTCTGGTATGTTGTGTCTTCATTCTCATTGGTCTTAAAGAACATCTTTATTTCTGCCTTCATTTCACTGTTTATCCCATCAACATTCAGGAGCAGTTTGTTGTTTCCATCAAGTTATACCATTCTGAGTTAGTTTCTTAATTCTGAATTCTAATTAAATGCCCTGTGGTCTGAGAAGCTGTTATGATTTTCATTCTTTTGCATTTGCTGAGGAGTGTTTTACTTCTAATTATGTGGTCAGTTTTAGAGTAGGTGCAATGCGGTACTGAGAAGAACGTATATTTTGTGGATTTGGGGTGGAGATTTCTGTAGATGTCTATTAGGTCCACTTGGTCCAATTCTGAGTTCAAGTCCTGGGTATCCTTGTTAATTTTCTGTCTCATTGATCTGTCTAATATTGACAGTGGAGTGTTAAAGTCTTCCGCTATTATTGTGTGGGAGCCTAAGTCTCTTTGTAGGTCATTAAGAACTTACTTTATGTACCTGGGTGCTCCTGTATTGGGTGCATATATATTTAGGATTGATAGCTCTTCTTGATGCATTGATCCTTTACCATTATGTAATGCCCTTCTTGGTCTCTTTTGATTTTGTTGGTTTAAAGTCCATTTTATCAGAGACTAGGATTGCAACTCCTGCTTTTTTTTTGCTCTCCATTTGCTTGATAAATCTTCCTCCATCCATTTACTTTTAGCCTATGTGTGTCTGTGTGTCCTTGCACATGAGATGGGTTTCCTGACTACAGCACACTGATGGGTCTTGACTTTTTATCCAATTTTCTAGTCTGTGTCTTTTGATTGGGGCATTTAACCTATTTACATTTAAGGTTAATATTGTTCTGTGTGAATTTGATCCTGCCATTTTGATGCTAGTTGGATGTTTTGCCTGTCATTTGACGCATTTTCTTCATTGTGTCGATGGTCTTTACCATTTGGTACCTTTTTGGACTGGCTGGTACTGGTTGTTCCTTTCCTTGTTTAGTGTTTCTTTCAGGAGCTCTTGTAAGGCAGGCCTGGTAGGGATGAAATCTCTTAGCAATTGCTTGTCCATAAAGGATTTGATTTCTTCTTTTCTTATGAAGCTTAGTTTGGCTGGATGTGAAACTCTGGGTTGAAAGTTCTTTTCTTTGAGGATGGTGAATATTGTCCCCTACTCTTTTCTGGCTTGTAGGGTGGAGAAATCTGCTATGAGTCTGATGGGCTTCCCTTTGTGGGTGACCTAATCTTTCTCTCTGGCTGCCCTTAGCGTTTTTTCCTTCATTTCAGCCTTGGTGAACCTGATGATTATGTGCCTTGGGGTTGCTCTTCTTGAGGAATATCTTTGTGGTGTTTTCTGTATTTCCTGGACCAGTATGGTGGCCTGCCTTGCTGGGTTGGGGAATTTCTCCTGGATAACATCCTGAAGAGTTTTTTCCAACTTGGATTCATTCTCTCCGTCACATTCAGGTACACTTATCAAACGTAGATTAGGTCTTTTCACATAATCCCATATTTCTTGGAGGCTTTGTTCACTTTTTTTTCACTCTTTTTTCTCTATTATTGCCTTCTCATTTTATTTCATTGAGTTGATCTTCAGTCTCTGATATCCTTTCTTCTGCTTGGTTGATTTGGATATTGAAACGTGTGTATGCTTCGCAAAGTTCTCATGCTGTGTTTTTCAGCTCCATTGTCGTTTATATTCTTCTCTAAGCTGTTCATTCTCATTAACATCTCATCTAATCTTTTTTTCTAGGTTCTTAGTTTCTTTGCATTGGGTTAGCACATGTTCTTTTAGCTCAGAGAAGTTTGTTATTGCCCACCTTCTGAAGCCTGTTTCTGTCAATTCATTAGATTCCTTCTCCATCCATCTTTGATCCCTAGCTGGTGAGGATTTGTGATCCCTTGGAGGAGGAGAGGCATTCTGATTTTTGGTGTTTTCATCCTTTTTGTGCTGGTTGCTTCCCACGTTAGTGGCTTTATCTACCTGTGGTCTTTGTAATTGGTGACTTCTGGATGGGGTCTTTGAGTGGACATCTTTTTTGTTGATGTTGAAGGTATTTCTTTCTGTTTCTTAGTTTTCCTTCTAACAGTCAGGGCCCTCTATTGCAGGACTGCTGGAGGTCCACTCCAGACCCTGCTTGCCTGGGGATCACCTGCAGGGGCTGCAGAACAGTAAGGGTTGCTACTAGTCTGTCCTTCTATTATCTTCATCCAAGAAGGGCACCTGCCAGATGTCGGCCCCCGCTCTCCTTTATGAGGTGTCTCTTTGGGTATACAGGGGTTGGGGAGCTGCTTGAGGAGACACTCTGTCCTGTATAAGAGCTAAGTGCTGTGCTGGGAGCTCTGTTGTTCTGTGCAAAGCTGCTGGGCAGGTACCTTTAAGTCTGCTGCAGCGGAACTCATAACCACCTCTTTTTCCAGGTGCTCTGACCTAGGAAGGTTGGCTTTATATTTAAGTTCCTGATGTGCTGCTGCCTTTTTTCAGAGATGCCCTATCCCACGTGGAGTAGTCTAGTCACAGTCTGCCAGCAGAGGTGTTGCTGAGCTGCCGCAGGCTCTGCTCAGCAGCTGTGTAAATTGCCTTGGTATTGGTGGATGCCCTTCCCTCCACTGAGCTGGACCATCCCATGTCCAGCTGTGCTTGCTGTGAAACTGTCATTGCAGAGCGTTTCAGATTGCTTGTTTTGTGGGGGTGGTACCTGCTGAGCCAGATTGCCTGGCTCCCTGTCTCAGCTCCTTGCCTTTCAGTTGAATGGTTGGCTCTATCTCCCAGGCATTCCAGGCACCAGTTGAAGTGGCCACCCGGATGTGTGTGAGTTTCTGTGTACCAACCCGTGGCACCAGCCATACTGAAAGCTGGTGGCCCTTTTCGGCCTGGGAATCTCCTAGTCTGTGGGCAGTGAAAACTTGTTTGGAAATGCAGTGAGCACTCAACCTTTGCATTGTTCTTGCTGGGAACGGCCTGTGGAGCGATTCGTGTTCGGCCATCTTGGATCCTCCTGCCTGAGCCTTCTTCACCAGCTTTCTCAACTTTCAACCATGGCAGCAAGTTTTATTTATTTATTTATTTTTCATTTATGGACTCACAGTACTGTGGTTTTGGTAGTGGTAAAGTAGTCACACTGATTTGGGCTAATCCCAGAAAAAAATATTTTGAGTTATACATTGTTCTTTGGTAAAGCTGACTATGTCTGACTTAATGTAAGAAATCTGCAAAATAGCATTGAAATTCCTCAGTCATTCCCCTCCCTTCCACTTTTGACAGACTGGAATATTCACTGTGTTACACATTTATTGGCCCATTAATTTTAGGAAATGCAAAGGCTAGGAAGGATATTGGTTCTGTTACTGCTTGCTTTATAGTATAAGCAGTTCCTTTGTGCTTACAGTGTGTTACGTCCAAGGAGAAGGTGCTGAAGAAGGTGAGTGGCAGGGTGTGATGCGGTAAGGATTTTGTAGGTAAAGAAAGAGACCTTCATGGTTTCAAGGGCTGGGATGAGAATTATCTTAAGGACAGCACATTAGATATCTTTGCTCACTTTAGCCTGCTCAACCACAAAGTTTCTTTCCAACCCTGAATTCCATGACTGATCATAAGCTTACTGAGCACAGTCAGTACAGTCCTTCATTTCTACATGATCTCTCTTTCGGAGTCTAGCACATTGCCTTTTGCTATGTATTTGTCCTGTGTTTGTCTTAGCCAAATGGTTTTTCTTCTTACTTCATTTTAAACTCACCCATCAGTATAACACATCTTACTTCCTAGATAGACTTCATCATGTCTGCCTAATTAAATGTACTGTCAGATATTCTGCTGAAGTTTTAAAAGGTATATAGTTTATGTATTTTTTAAATTTACATTAGCTTTTTTAGAGAAAGGGAAGGAAAAACTAAAAGAAGATAAAAATTCTTTCATTTGCTTTTACTGACTACCCTTTGGGATATTTTAGAATTGAAATAGTAGCTATGTATTTGTTTTAAATTATTATTATAAAATTGAAAGGAACTTGTAAGCAAGCATGTTAGTGATGACCCATCAGGTACTGAAGTAAAATTGAATCATCTTTTATGTCCCATCTTGCAAAGCAAAAGCACCATCACAAGCATCCTTATTTCCATCTTTTGAAACCTCTCAAAGGCAGAAATCTTTTTTCATTCATAACTAGTCAAAAGCATGAACAACCCTTCTAGATACAGGAGGTTCCCAGGCCAACCTCAAATCATTAACAACCAACTTTGATACTGGTTCCAAGTCTTTCAAGTACGTGGCTGTTTGGCAGCCAGATCCAAGCTCTATTTTGTAAAAAGCCTTTTCACTTCTCTGTTCAGGTCATTTTTAAATGTTTTATTAATGACCACATCAACAGGGTGAAGGAGGTCACTATGCTGAGATGCAGATAAAAAATGAGTATTGTGATTTTTTTCTCCCAGTTGGCTCAGTGGGAAACCCTATTAGTGCTCTAAGAAGTTATATAATTAGCATGGCATCCGCTGCTCATTTGGTGAGCCAAACTGGTTTTTAATGTTCAGAATACAAAACATGGAAGTGCCATCTTCATAATGCTCCATGCTGTCACTGTTGCCAAGAGCGTTTCTGATACCATCTGAGCAAAGATGAGAGCCGCAATTAAATAGCACCCTGCGTTTGGAGCGCTGTTCCTTCAGGTATCCCTTGGTCCAGTGAGTTCCTGAATGGTGGAGAGTGTGTAACATCAGTACCGTGTGTGCTCTGTCTTCTGGTGGAGAGGAAAAGAGTTACCAGAAATGCTGGCCAGCCACCACCGAAATGGGTGCTTTTCTTCCACCCTTTTTTTCTCGGAGACTTCCTCCAGTTTGACAGACAGGGTCACATACCTTAAGCATGTTTCAGTCGTCTGCTGTATCTTCTAACTTCACATAAGCTAGGCTCTTTGAGTTGACCAAACAAAGCCAAGACTTTAAATTTATTTATAAGGGAAAGGATTGTAAGATGGATTATCAGAAACGTTCTCAGATTCTCATGGACTTATTTCACTCCCTGACAATTATCAAGTTAAGTCAATCCCAGTGACCAGTCTTTTTGTTTCAAACTCCAAGCCAGAGTGTCAGTCTCTACCTCCACGTGATCAGGCACTGTTTACTCAAGCAAAGCTGGGCCACTTGAAGACATGCAGGGGCCTGCCTCCCCCAAATCTTGTTATGTATGTTGGGTTTATGGCTAGAAACTGCTGTAGGACTCAGTGGAGGATTTGATACCCACTCTCTTGCTTAGGATATGTGAAGGGATGAGAAAGAAAAGATTTCAGGGCAGGGACTAAGCTGGGACTTGGAGAAAAGAGCCCCTAAAGATTCTATGTATTGTGGATGTTTTTTCATTAGCACTCACTGTGTGCTTGTGGAAGGCACTATCCATGCCTCCTATTAGTTATGCCATGAAGTAGTGCCTTTTACGACCTTATTTTACAGATGAAGAGGCAAAGACTTGGAAAGTTAAGTAAATTGCCCCAAGGTCTCATAGCTTGTCAATGTTAAAATCCATGTTTAAACTCCAGAATATTATCTCCAGAAACCAAGGGAGGAACACCGAGTGGGCCTAAGCAACCAAGTACTTTTTGCTCTCTTTTGACCTCTCTTAGAACCAACTATTTTTTTTCCATGAAATGATAGGAAAGGAGGCAGAAAAGACGCTGTTACATGGAGTTATGCTCCCCTGCCTTCTCTGTTTAAATAAAATAAGTGTATCATACACGTTAGAACAGCCTGAAGCTCAGTGCTCAGGAACAGCGTTTTAGAGTCATAAGTGTAAAGCTTTTGTAGCCACCCAGAGCTCTGCTACATATACTAAGGCCGGACAATCCACAGCTTCTGTATACTGACTCTTATCTGAACTGAACCCACCATCCCAAATGTTGACTGTTGGCTCACTGCTCATGAAGAATACTTTCTTAACCAGAAGTCTCTTCAGTGTAACAGAACCCTTTACCTTTCTTAGATTTCTTCCTAATGTGACATTTCCCCTGTTGAGCATAGCTCTGACCTGCAAAGCAACTTAAATGCTCTCAGACAGAAACTCTTTTTTTTTTTTTTTTTTTTGGCGTGTTACTTGGGTATTTATTAAGGGTTGCTGACTTCCATACCTAGAAATGTTGTCAAGTATGCTTACATTTAATATACTGCCAATCAGCAGGTAAAGAGGACTGTTATATCCCTTGATTCAGTTCAACTTTATGAATATTTACTGGGAATGTACTTATGTTGGCACACCCTATACCAGGCTCTTTAGGGAAGAGAGACTACCCAATATCTTAGCCCCTCTGACCCATCTGTAGAATTCTGTGTATTTGCCAGAAGGTTTATAATTGTTCACCTTTACCATCCCTTTATTTTTCAAATGAACATCAGCAACCCGGCTTTTTCTTACGTCAAATAATTCTCTTAAAGTTGACAAAGAATCAATGGTTATGTTATTTTGCCCCAGACATAGAGGAAAGCTCTTCGGTATGTTACCCGTCGGGGAAAGGTCCCTCTTATCTTCTCTTTCGGAGCTTCTTTCCTCTCTCCAGTCCCAGGGCACTGTTTTTTAGGTTTTTGTTTTGTTTTTTGTACCTTCTTTCTGCAAAGCACATGTGTCACTTTACTGTGAAGGGGCAAATAGCAAGTTATTTGCAGGACACACTATATATGAGAGCTCTTCTTTATCTAGTCTGACATCCTTTATTGAATTTTCACTTAAGTCAAAAGGCCAAGAAAGTTAAGTTAGTCTTAAAAACTAGTCAGAAATCAACAATTTAGGTAAAGATCAGTCACTGAAGAAACCATTATGAAGGAAATTGATGGGTGTATCTTTTTCATTAGTTATTCTTAGGTAAGGAAAACATATCACCCCCACGGTCTTATTAAGTCCTTAACTTGGTGGTACAGTGACATCCCTGGGAGTTGCTTATTCAACATTCTCAAAGAATGAGTTTTTCAAATCATCAAATATGAGTTATGGTTCTAATCATACAGATCCCATGACTCATAAACAAAAATCAACTTTATTATTTGACAGTCGCATGGCATGTATTTAAACACTGGGAAAAAGTGTTTTGAGCATTTGAAATAAGATGAGATAACATAGCCATCTGTTTGTAAGTCATGTCCTTAGATATGTCATTCATGGTGGAGTTGACATTGCACCATTGAAGACTACTTCATGAATAAGCCGGAGGATTTTTCCACTTTGGGCAAACCTCAGGTGCTTGGAAATTTCTAATTAGGATGGCTGATATCTATGCCAAGTGATTGATGTCGTTTTATTTACTTTATTTGGAACTGTCGAAGGGATGGTTTCTTCCCAGATGATTGTATTGAGTGTTACAAGTTAGTGCTCCAGAGGCTGAGAACAAATTTAATTTTTACCAAAGGGACAAATGTTGACTTTTAAATTGTTGTCAGAATCAGATAGTATATTAGTTTGCTAGGACTGTCTTAACAAAGAACCACAAAGTGGGTCTATCAAACAATAGGACTTTATTTTCTCATAGTTCTGGCATGTAGGAATCTAAGATGAAGGTGTCTAAAGGTTTAGTTTCTCCTGAAGTCTCTCCCTGTGGCTTGTAGAAGGCCTCCTTGCTGTTCTCACATGATCTTTCCTCTTGCAGGCACAGGTCTGTATCCTAATCTCTTCTTATAAGAACACCTGTCCTGTTGGATTAGGGCCTACCCTAATGATCTCACTTAACTTTAATTACCTCTATAAAGACCCTGTCCTCAAATACAGTCACATTCTGAGGTACTGGCTGTTAGGCTTTCCACATGAATGTGAACTGTGTGTTCAGCCCATAACAAATGAGAAGGGAAAAGGCTTCATGTGGTGGCCACTTTTCAGGACCTCTCTGTGTTAATAAGAGTTGTGCAGGCAGAACAGTGGTGGGGCTTAAGAAGGAGCACCCTTGGGAAACAGATAAGGCTGAGCTTCAGATTTCCTTTCTCTCACTTGAGGGAATCTTCACGTTTAAAAAGAAAATCAATTTTTTCAAAACTGACCTGGAAACAGTGTCAGGTATTTGTCTTCTCTTTAAATCCTATCATGCAAATCATATCCCTTCTGGTACCCTTCCCCTTGATGGAGATGTTACCCTAGAAGGGGGTTTCCAAGCTCTGCTCTCAGCTCTCAGGCACCCACCTTGCTCTTCCCCAGGGCAGGCCAGAGGAGTTTCAGTCCTGTGAGTGTTAGTCATTGGAGAACCACATAACCCCAACCTCCAAAAACAGGCAGATGCATTTCCTTTTCTTTCTGCCCTGAGAGAATCTTTGGATTTTTGGTGTGTTTAGACATTCTGCATGAAAAGTCCTGTCCTCATCCAGTCTTCTGGCAAGTGTGCCCTGATGGATTCTCCTGCGTGGATGTTTCCTTCAGATATACATTAACAACCTAGCAAATGCCTAGAAACAATCTTATTTTCTGTGCAAATGTATATTTTATAAATAGTCATTTGCTGAAGTAATTTCAGAAAAGTCCAACTTGAGGATTTATAATGGCTTTGCCCAAGGGTCATTCATCCTAGACTGCAAATGCAGTTACATACAGGCCGTTTACCTTAAATGGATCAAAAGGGGAAATACTTGCTCCATCTCATTCATCATTAAATTTAATTATCTTACCATATCACCTGTGGAAAAGTCAGGGGGTTTCTGCTTACATTTCTACCCTGGAGGACACTGGCATTAACACTTCTTACTAATTAGTCCTTCACAGTTTTTTCCTTTGATGAATGATCATTTTCCTTTTATATTTGCTAATTTTTAATCTAATTTCCCCTGTATTTGATGATACATATACATTAATAATAAAATTACAGGACTAGGAAAATTATGCTGCTTTCTATTTCTGTGATTTCCTGGCTAAAGTTTAAAGAATGTATTGTCTGCTCGCTTTATATATTTTTTGTGATTATATGCAGGTTCTCTATGGCTAACTCACTTGATTAGTCACACACACACTCTTTAAAACATTTAAGCAAAAAAAAAAAAAAAAATTGTTTCTTTCCTATTCTGCAGCAACAAAATTGGGAGATTAGCTGAGTACATGTCCAAGGTGTTGGCCAGACACAGAGCTTCCTCTGGAATTTGCTACACCCTGCAACCCACTCTCTTAGATGTTAGCTGCCAGCTTTCCAAGAGAGGACATAAGTTAGTCTCCTACATGTTCATGACAAAGTGTTACTTCCGCTTCCTAAAGATGGTTTAGCTAAGGAGAAGGATCTATGTCTAATCAGTACATAGACTTTCAGACCTCTTCAAATACTCATCAGAGAAAGCAGTCATGAAATTGCCCTTTGTAGCATTTGACAAGACACTTTTGGGGCCTCAGGAAGAAATCTGTATAGGCCATCCATTTCTGCAGGTTCCTTGAGCTCCCTCTGTTGAAGTAAATCATCAGTAAACAATGTACTTCTGATGTATTATTTCAGCTCCCAGCAGAAATGCCATCACTCAGGCAAGATTTAATATTGTGCCTTCAGCACCTGGGAGGAAAAAAAACTTTCATCTTTTGCACCATATGGTTGAAGACATTTATATGAAAAAAGTTTCTGTCTTTTGTAACACGGAGTTGAAGACATTACTCAGTATCCCTTACCCCTTATAAAGGGGCTTCCGTAATAAAACTCTCCTTGAAATTAATGCCAAGATAAACAAAATCGCCTTGCATGTTTCTTTCTTGATGAAGTGAGAACTATACTATGCAACAGTTTCCCTTTTTTGCCTTAATTGCAGGCAAATAAAGCTAAATCCAGTGCTCAGTTGAAGTTACTGGCATCTCAAGTATTTACTGTCTCTTTCTGCATTCCCTTTAATTAATTTCTGTTATTTTTAATAGCAAAATGTTCAGTTATATATTTAGTTTAATTTTGAACCTATTTAACATCCTTCGTGCAAGAATTAAACCAAACAACTAGTTGGCAAATACCATAATTTTCACTGGTAATTAGAGTTTGTAACAGTTTATGCCTTACAGTTGCAAACTTCTATTGTCTTAAAAATGCATTTATCTCAGAATGTACCAATGCATGCAGCTCCACCCACCTCACCGTATACTGTTCAGTTGGTATAAATACACCTAGTAAGACATGATGTCTAGGTCCCAAATGGACACATATTAGCTTCATGTCTTACAGATGCCTTTACATTCCTGTTATAAAGGACTGAGCATGTTGGTATGCATCACAGAAACAATGATGAGTCTGTGAGTTCTCTGCAGTAAAACCCACCACACCCTAAACTTTTAGGCACAAATAATGTTAATGAAGGCTGGTTCTATATCAGTTAATTAAAAAAAACAAAAACAAAAACAGTGATCTGCGGAGACCCTTACACTGTAAGCATGATTAATATTTTTTCCTGCTACGAAAGTGTGAACTGTGACCAGACTATCATGTTTCTGCTCCTACCTGCCATTTATATGAATCTAGTTTTTATATGATTATTCCTTTTCCCATTTGCACCATAGGTGAAAAATGTTCAATAAATATATTCACTAGACATCCTCAATGCTGAAAAGGACTGCTTGCTACACATGACAATATAGTTCCATAATCTTGACAGGAAGCAGCACCCTTACACACTGATCTGGTCTCTCCTGGTTTACACAGCTAGGATGTAACACAAGTGACTTTGTGCTGTGTAGGCGAAACATTATTAAAATTTTATGTATTCAGATCTGAAGTAAATATGACAAAATATTACCATTTTAAAAATTCTGGATGGTAGGCACATGTGTGTTCATTTTATTATTCTTCGCATGTTCCTGCATGCTGAAATGTTTTTCATAATTTTTGAAACTCTTATATAATAGAGAAAAAAAGAATCCACCATGGTTGTTTAGGTTTCAGAGTGGATAGGGTTGGGGAGAGGAAACAGCCCGGCCCTTCACCTGGCAGGCATGGAGATTTTCCAGAGGATTGTGTCAAAGAAACTCTCCTTAACTTAGTTTGGATTACTTCTATATGAAAACGGGTTTTTTTGTAGCCAGAGGAGTCTGTTGTTTATATTTTTGCATGTGATTTATTCATGTGTCAGCCCTGGACTGAGTATCAGAAATCTCTACATGAAAGGCTTAACGTGTGCACGTCTAGTGTTGGTGACAGCTGTGTGAAATCCTGTGCAGCCAGACTGTTTGCTCCCTGCGGGCTGCAAATCTAGAAGGGTCCTTCAGGCTGTTAGGTGGCCAGCGGGAAGTGTCAGAGTCCCAAGCCTGTGGTTCCAGTTGCAGAAGAACCTGCAGACAACCAGTGTGTGAGGCGGAATTCTTTAAAATATGTAGATATCTTGTTTGAAGAAAACCTTATGTGTGTTTGTGTATGTGTGTGCGTGTGTGCACACATGTGTGTATGTACATGTGTGTACATGTGTGTGTACATGCATGTATATGTATCACTTAGTCACGGCTTTTATTGTTAAAGGGACAGTGTGACTTTCTGATCTATTTGACATTGATTTGGGGCAGTGTGATGCTGCGTGGCTTCACGTAGACTAGAATTCCGGATGCTCCTGACTACATTCTCTAGGCCAACAGCCTGTTTCCACATGTGTGGAGGAGTAGGCTGAAAGGCATTTTCACTTTTTAGAAGACTCACTGATCCAAAAGATACTTTTGCAGCAAGTCAAATGTAAGGGCAAGAGTTTGGAGGGGAGGGGAAAGTATGCATTTCAGTTCTTATTCTCACACCCCTGGAGCCTATGGCCCGTGGTAGATGGAGACACACATGTCCAGGAGAGCTTCGGTTTCAGGCAAGGCTGTGAGCCACAGCACTGATAGCTTCAGTAGTGGTTCTCAACCTTTAGAGCCGCAGATAGAGGGCACCAACTGTTTCCTTTCCCTACCTTACCCACCCTCCAATCTCAACAAACTTAGTGGCTCTTTTTTCCTATAGCATGTAATACTTTCAAAAATTATAAAAAACATTTCAACATACAGGAATGTGCAAAGGGTAATCAATACACAAGTATCTACCATCTAGAATTTTGTGCTTGTGTGTGTGTGTGTGTGTGTGTGTGTGTGTGTGTGTAGAAACCACATCTCACTATGTGTCCCATGCTGGTCTCAAACTCCTGGGCTCAAGTGATCTTCCCTCCTCAGCCTCCCAAAGTGCTGGGATTATAGGCGTGAGCCACTGTGCCTGACCTGGAATGTGTTAAATGGTAACATTCTGTCATATTGGCTACAGAGCTGATTATATAAATTTTAATTTCTGCTATCATATCAGTCATGGAAAACACTTTCCCACCTATAATGTGTGTCACTGCATGCAGCAATTCTTAACTGGGTGCAGGGGTATAATTGGGTGGAAAACCTTCCTTTTAGAGATTGCAGTTCCTCTCACCCAGCCTGCAGTTTGAGAGCCACCAATCTAGATTAAAGAGCAGTGGTTTAGAGGTCCTGAGTCCCAGGTTCTGTAGTCATTTCTGCCATTAATGGCTCCTGGCACAGACCTGGTACCTAGTAGGTGATCAATAATGATTTATGGAGAATGGCATGAATTAACCAGCTGTGTTATCTTAAGCAAGCCACTTAATCTCCTTGGCTTCAGTTTCTTCACCTAAGGAATCAGAGAAATGGATTAGGTGACCTCTAAGGCCTCTTTCAGTTGTAAAATTATATGATTCTGTGATTGGACCTTTACCTCAGAGGAAGATTAATTTGACAGGAGTGTGAAGGATGGATCAGAGTGAGAGCCAAGAGAGGGAAATATACCTTTCTCTGAATTAGTTCACGATTTCCTTTGCTACTACTATGTTTTATGCACTTAACTTACGTTGTATTTTTCCCTGTAGTTTACATAGACTGACCATCATTCTGCAAAGATCATAAACTCCTTAAGGACTGGAACTGTGACTTTTCTCCCCTATTTCTATGTGCCTCAAAATATGAGGCCTAATAATGGCTTATAGCAGTAGCACAGGGTTCAGACAGTGTTTTCACCCACTCGTTAAATCCGTGAGGGAAGTGTTATTTCCCCTTTTTACTGCAGAGGAAACTGAATGTTGGAGGGGACAGTGGCTTACTGAACGCTGTTGCTGCTATGTGGATTGACTCCAGATAGGGCTCAGCTGACCAGTCTTCAATTCCCGGTGGAATCTCTAGCCCTGTCGCAAAGATTCTGCCATAGGAAGGCCCTGGGATGAGCAGGGACATGGCTTCCGAGCAGCCTTCAGCTTGGCCACAGGAAGCTGCAGCTTTCTCTTCGTGGCTCTTTTGCTTCTGGCCTGCGGTTGTAGGTTCCTTCAGCGTATCCTCATACTGGCTCCACTTTTCATGTCTTATTCAGTACAGCAGTTTTCCCTCAGGGCTGCACATTCGTCCACCAAGGATTATTCCCTGAACAGCAGCTCCCTCAATCTTTTACAGCCCCTTTTCCTTCTAGTATATGTCTTTAGCTTTAGCAAGAGCTGTGTATACATGCGTATATGTGAGTGTGTGTGAAATACTCTTTTTCAATCATTTCTTCTCATCTGTGGTGAATGATGGTGGCCTGACCTTGGTCAGTAGCAGTGAAGTATGAGAGAAATGGATGATACGAGAACTCTTACAGAGGTATAACACACAGGTCTTGACAGTGGACCATCACCATCATTTACTGTCATGAGGAGCCAAGGAAGGGAAATGCATCCGAGAGAAAAAGTGATACATTCCATTTTGGCGATGCTGTGCCTTTTGGTGTCTTTTTAGACGCTGCATTGAGAGATGGGGCAGTGCCTGAGATTGAGTTATGGATTGGAATTAATCATCAGTGGAGAAAATGAGAAGGGGAAATAGTGAAGGATGGAACATGAGCATTGAAGAGACAGCCATACAGAGGTAGAGGAGTGTTTGGGGCACACAGAGAAAGGGCAGCTGCGGAACTGGAGGAGACTGGAAGAAGGTGGTGTCACAGAAGCCAGGGAGAGGCACTTCCTAAAAGCCAGACTTACAAGCTCTGCATTCATTCATCTATTCAGCAGGTGCTATCTATGCACCCAGTAGGGAGTAAGGATGTGCACTGGTGAAGATAACAAGTAACAGTTTTAAAGTTCCGGCTTCAGTTCAGCTGCATTGTTCGGACTGTGATTTTGGAGATATTCTTTATCCTTTCTAAGCCTCAGTTTCCTTGTCTCTAAAATAATAGAGGATAAGATCAGTTCTTGCTTTAAGAGTTGCTTTGAGTTTGGAATGCGAGAGCATATGTAAAACATCAAGCGTGTCCAAGAAGATAGGAAATGCTGTTGTCTTAGTCCATTCTGTGCTGCTATAACAAAATACCATAGACTGAGCAATTTATAATGACCAGATATGTATTGGCTCTTGGTTCTGGAAGCTGGGAAGTGTAAGGTTGAAGGGTTGTACCATCTTAGGGTCTTGCTCTGTCGTTCCATGGCAGAAGAGCAAAGAGAAGCTGAGACAGAGCAAAAGATTAAACTCACAGCCTCAAGCACTTTTAGAATTGACATTAATCCACTTGTGAAGGTGGAGCCCTCATGACCTAAACACCTCCCATTAGGGCCTACCTCCCTACACAGTCGCATCAGAGGTGAAGTTTCCAACACATGCTTTTTGGGGGAGACATTCAAACCACAGCAGCTATGAATTATTATTTCCTTCTCTCACAGTTGAGGAAACAGGTTACAGAAGGGCAAATAAGTAGTTTGTGGTTTTGAACTCAGACCCCTATCTGCACAGGTCACATTATCTCCTCATCCTGCCTAGGCGGCCTCCTGGTGCAGAAGTATCTGCCCAGCTCTATGGGAGCCACAGTCCGTTTCTGCTCCTAAGACTCGGGGGATGGACTTTGGCTCGGTGCCCAGAGTAGAACAAGAGGCGAGCTAAACTAACAGCTGCAGCAAACCACCATAGCACGTGTTTACCTGTAACAAACCTGCACGTTCTGCACATGCACCCCAGAACTTAAAGTATAATAAAAATTAAAAAATGGAAATGATGCCCTGACCGATTCCTGGCTCAGCCTGTTTCTAAGGCCTCCATCCTACTCCTGACAGCTGGAGATAGTCTAGGAGGTGAGTGTGTGGGAATCCCTTTGGAATTCCCTGGATGCTAACAGCCGCACCTTCACCTGGAAATTGAGGGGAAAGTGCAGAAGAAGAGGGCTGTTGTCTGAGAAATCCTCCGCTGCTTAGGAAAGAGCAGCTGCTCCTGGGTATCTGGGAACCGCTGTCCCTGCCACCCTTACAGAGACCCTTGGTGGTGTTGCCAGCCTCAAAGCTTGCAGAAATAGTTGCCTTTCATCCTCATGTGAGAGCATCCCTGCGGTGGAGGGTACACAATGCCAGTGACAGTTACTGTTTCTGATGCTCGTGGACAATGAGGGGTCTTTGGATTTCTACCACTTTAATCACATCTGGGTCTTAGAGTGTGAGTGCCCTCATACTGTTGCTGGCATGGGCTAAGAGACAGTAATGTGAGGCTGAAGAATGCAGATAGTTCTGAGCCGGCATTTTGGCTTTGGAGCCCTCCAGGAGCAATAACTCTGTCAGATTGTCCTGACACGGTACATTAAGAGGTGCAGATAAAAGCTACATCCTGTAAAATATATACTTCAGTCGCACCTGCCTTCTGCACCTCCACCACCGGGAAGGGATGATAGGTATTGACTCGTGTTCTGCATCACCAGCCTCTTAGCCAGCTGCCTCGTTGAATTGTTCATTGTGTTACTTGAAGATGAATTGACAGAACAAGGAGAAAAACTCGAGGCCTGCCAGTCTGTATCTCTGAGCTACTCATGTTGAATGGACATAGCAAAAAAAAAAAAAAAAAAAAAAATTGTCAGTACTGAACATCAATCACTAAACATTTTTTTAAAAATCAGGCTGGGAATGATAGCTCACACCCGTAATCCCAGCACTTTGGGATGCTGAGGTAGGGAGATCACTTGAGCCCAGAGTTTAACACCAGTCTTGGCAACTTAGCGAGACCCTTGTCTCTACAAAAAATTTAAAAATTAGCTGAGTATGGTGGCACATACCCATAGTTCAAGCTACTCAGGTGGCTGATGAAGGAGGATTGCCTGAGCCCAAGAGTTCAAGGCTGCAGTGAGCAGTAAGTGTGCCACTGTACTACCTGGGCAACCGAGTGAGACCTTGTCTCTAAAAAAATACAAAAACGGGAAAAAAAATGAATATCACGTTTGTAAGTTTATGAATTGTGTTTTCTTTTAGTTAGGTTCCAATGGCTTTATTTTTCTTTCCCATGATTAATTTCTCCCATGCCTTCAGTCTGTGGGTCAGTGTATCATTTATATGACTCTTTTTAGTAGATCCTTAAAAAGAACTTTGAAATCTACCATTTCAGAAAACTTCATCCCCAGAAATAGGTTTGTGTATTACCGTCAGCAGAAGTTATATTTTATATTTGACTTCACTAGTGAATGGTAGTAGACTGAATCTGGTCTACACATTAGTGTGAACATTTTAAAATTAAGTATCAACAATGAAAACTATGGAGTGTCAGATAAACTTTCAAATTTCTTTTTTCTTTGACAAATCTGAATATTGAGCAACACTGAGTACAACCTGTCTGGCCATAACCTGCAGGCACTGAATAGTGGTTGTCCCCTTTAGGTGGGGAAGAAGCTTTCCAGCTGGCACAGTCCCCACATCTCCCTGGTTATTAATACACTCTGATTTATTCAAAATTCCTGCAATGGTGCTTACAAATGGTGGGTAAGAATAGAAATGGGTACAACTTAAATGAAGAGGAATTTCACAGTATCTGTCAAATTACAAATGCATATATCCTTTGACAAGGCAATTCACTTCTAGACATTTGTTTTTATACCCATATATATTCCAAATGGCATACAAACAAGGTTATTTATTGAAGCACTGTTTATAATAGTGAAAAATTGGAAACAGTCTGTTCGTAGAATGGGAACTGGTTAAAAAAAGACTATAGCATCCCAAAGGAAACTATGTAGTTATAAAGAAAAGAATGAGAAAACTCTACAAATTAATACAGAGAAATTCCAAGATGGTATTATATTAAAAGAGAGGCTAGGTACAAAACAATGGATATAATATGCTGTCATTTGTATTCAATATATATGTATATTTGTCAGTACATGCATAAAATAAAACATCCCACGAAGTATGCACCAAATTGATAAAACACTGATTGCCCCTGGAAGGGCAACCAGGTAGTTGGGTGACAGGAGTGAGAGGGCCAATTTTCACAGACTATTTAATCCCCTATTGTCCCTTTTAATTTTTAGGCCATATGATTGCATCGCCTACTTAAAAAAAAAAAATGCCCTGCCTGAGTTCTGTATCCATTTGCATTTTCAGTGCAGCGAGCTATAAGGGACTATACCTTACCAAATTTAAGAATTTTTATTTCAGGATTAAAAGGATTTTTAATAAGAATTATCAAAGGCAGTCTGGGTGTTGAAACTGTTACTCTCAAATTTTTATCATTTCCTCTATAAAGTTGCACAGACTTAGTTTCTGGCCTTAAATCATACCTATTTTCAGCTTCCCTGAAATCAAGAGTGTCCTATGCCATATCAATTAAAGTAAATGTACTTTCAATTAAAGGTGTTAAGTATGAGTCTGAAAAGATTAATTCTTTATAAAAGGATGACCTTCAGTAGTTTGCTCCAATTAGGCATTTTTCCAACCATATTTCATCTTGATGAGACAAGTCTACTACTCACAATCAATCACTATGATCTTTTCAAAGGCGAGTATTTTAGGTTCAGAGTCATAAAAGAATGACTTGACTGCCCAGCCTCCATAACTTGAACCGCAGTTGATATAGACAGAGATTATGGGTGTTGGATATGACTTTTGTGTTATTAATATCTCAAGCATCAGGATGTGCATAATGATATTCTGGGTACAATTCCTACACCTGTCTTCTCATGACCTCACTAGAATAAATTTATTTAAATAAGACCGATGGAAAGAAAGAGAGGAAATGAACAGTAACACAAATTAATATCAAACCAAATTCCTGAGTGTTTCATCCTGTCACTTTATTACTAAACACATTATAAATACTTGCTTTCCTCGTGGTTGTTTTCTTATTGGACTACTTTAGTTTGAAGTGAATCATTGCTTATATACGGCACAGAAAACCAAGACTATTAAGGAAATGAATGCTTGGCAACTGTTTTATGGTAACATGCAAAATCTTGGGGAATAATACTGCTTTCTCTTAAAAGTTAAAGGAATTGAGCATTTCCATTTGTATTTGGTAGCTCCAGTATGGAATTATTGGCCTTCCCTCAGCCATTCATTAAATTTCTAAACTTGGGGAAGCCAGTGAACATAGTCATACAAAATGGAAAACAAATAATACCTCTTTATATATCTCAAAGGTTAATTATTGGAATTAAATGAGATTTATATATATATATATATATATATATATACACACACACACACACACACACGCACACATATATATATAACCTGTACATACATATGTATATGTGTACATTTATATATTAGTGTTACTTAAAATGTAGTCCAGTGACCCTGGGAGTCCTTGAGACCCCTTCAGGGAGCCCATGAGGTCAAAACCATTTTTATTAATAATATCAAGAAATTACTTGCCTTTTTCACTCTTTAAACATGTTCAGTGTAATTTTTCAATGGCTGTCTCTATGATACTTGATATTGCAACAGATTGCAGAAACAATTTTAATATTCTAGCTATCCTAAGCCAGATATTATAGAGGTTTATAAAAATGTGAAGCAATGGACTCATTTTCACTGAGTTGTTTTTATCTTGAAGAGGAAAGTAATTTTTCATAAAAAATTATACTAACATATAATGGGTTGTTGTCATTTTCAAATAAATTCATATTTTTAAAAAAATTATCCGTTTTAATTTCTAATACAGTAAATTTCAATAGATATAGTCCACAAAAACAAAAACTCTTTAGAGGTCCTCAGTAGTTCTTACGAACCTAAAAGGATCCTAAGACCAAAAAGTTTGAGAACTGCTGACATATATGGAAGCACTATGTAAATGTGTAGTGGGGACATTGGTAGTTTATTAAGAAACTTTGCCAGGTGTGGTGGCTTATGCCTGTAATCCCAGAACTTTGGGGGGCTGAGGCAGGCAGATCACTTGAGGTCAGGAGTTGAAGACCAGCCTTGCCAACCTGGTAAAACCCCATCTGTACTAAAAATACAAAGAATTAGCTGGGTGTGGTGGCACAGGCCTGTAGTCCCAGCTGCTTGGGAAGCTGAGGCAGGAAAATTGCTTGAACTCAGGAGGCAGAGGTTGCAGTCAGGCAAGATTTTGCCTCTGCACTGTAACCTGGGTGGCAGGTGACAGAGCAAGACTCTACCTCGAAACAAAGAAAGGGAGAAAGGAGAAAAGAGAGAGAGAAGAAAGAGAAGAAAGAAAGAGAAAGAGAAAAAGAAGGAAGGAGGGAGAGGAAAGGAAAAGAAAGGAAAAGAGAAAGAAAAAGAGAAAAGAGAGAGAAAAGAAAAAAGGGAAAGAGAAAGAAAAAAAGAGAGAGAAAAGAAAAAAGAGAAGAAATTTTAGCTGTTGAAACAATGCAGCACGCAAACCCTCCTCCCACCACAGACACGAGGGCACGGTTCTTTAGTCTAGGGTCCAAGATGACTTCTGAATCCTCTGTAGTTATCTACAGTTTTGTGCATAGGTTACGTGTGGTAGTCCCTCCATATCTTTGCAACGGCATGTTTCGAAACTGCTATGGATATCTGAAACCAAAGATAGTCCTGAGCCCTTTATGCACTATATTTTTCGCTATACATACATACTTATGATAAAGCTTAATTTATAAATTAGGCACAGTAAGAGATTAACAACAAGAACTAGTAATAAAATAGAACTTACAGTAATACAGTATAACAAAGGATATGTGAATGTGGCCCCTCTCTCAAAAGATGTTGTACTGACATGGGCAGCTGAAACCATGGAACGTGAAATCACGGATCAAAGGGGACTGCTGTATCTACTTTCTTTTAGGGTGAGGATCCACAGTTTTCACAGTGGATTTCCACAGGTCCTAAAAGAAGCACAGCTACAGGAACTGCTGCAGTCCCTGGTCCCATTTTAGCCCTGAGGGGAGTAGTGATAAAGTCAAGGAAACACAAGTTTCCCACCTGAGATGCAAAGTTCAGGTCCAAGGCTCTCGTGTCTGGGCATGGGTTTAGGCACGTCTCGAGTTTTTGGCCCTTTATTTCTCCCCGTTTTGCTTATGGAAAGGTGTGAGACTTGGGCTGGCTGAGGAAAAGGGCATTCTTTCAGTGGGTGCCAGGCCCTGTGCGTCCTTGTGGGCCTCCTTGCTCTTAGTGTGGTAGGATGTGGTAGGACATAAAGAACCAAGATCAGGCTGTGGACCAAAAAGGGCCCAGAGACTGACTTCATTGTGGTTTGGGCACAGTTCACAGAGACCAGGAGGTTTTACACAGAGCTTTAGAGTGTGAATGCTCAATTTCCTGGCGCCTCAGGAGGATGTTCGGGAATGGGTATTCAGGCCATCTCTGACTCTGTCTTAGACACTTTCAGTGGCCGCGCTAATATTAGTTCATGCTTCCTATGGGAAATTGTTTGTTTGTTTGTTTTTAATGAGACAGAGTCTCACTCTGTCACCCAGGCTGCAGTGCAGTGGTGTGATTTTGGCTCACTGCAACCTCTGCCTCCCAGGTTCCAACAATTCTCCTTCCTTAGCCTCTTGAGTAGCTGAGATTATAGGCACCCACCACCACTCCTGGCTGATTTTTGTATTTTTAGTAGAGATGGGGTTTTACCATGTTGGCCAGGCTGGTCTAGAACTCCTAACCTCAAGTGATCCACCCGCCTTAGCCTCCCTAAGTGCTGGGAGTACAGGGATGAGCCACTACACCTGCTTCTATTCTAATTTCTTAAAATGTTTTTATTAACCTTAATTCTAGCATCTGTTGAGAGATACAATATTTTAGTGTTCTTACAAGAATTTAAAACTAGTCTAATTATAGCTCACTGTCCCTTATTATCATTTCTTAAAATTAATGTGAATGAAAAACTTACGTCTCAGATATTTATATATTTCATATCTCCCCAGTGCAATTTAATTTTTAAATTGCATATACATATATATTTTTTGGTTTTATATAAGCCTTTACATTTACTAAAAGTTTTACATATTCAGCGGGCAAAATGTTGCAAATTGACTACTGAATACATAAAACTTCTAAATTTAGATAAAATTTTAAACTGACAAATGCGTCTCTTGTTCTTGGTGTTTTGCTGCATTATTCAATGTGTAGTACTTCTTGAATTCTGTCACTGAGACCATCTTTCTTGTTTGTTTCACCCATAAAAATAATTTAATAAAATGCTATTTTTCAAGAAAAAATGGAAAATGCAGTGGATACCATTTATTTTAGACTAAAGGCTTCTGAAATTTTTAATTATGAAATTATATTTAAGGTTTTCTGTTTAGTGCAGATTTTATAAAATGAGCATTTTGTTTTTGGAATTTTGTGATATAAGCATGTTTATATAAGGTAAATTCAATCAAATTAAATCTCTTCAAATTAAATCAAATTAAACAAATTATTATTGTCATAACTATCTTTTGCAGTTAACAAAATATTTGGAGGTTACCTCAAACTGTAAAATGTTATTCACATGTTAGTAGCATCTTGTAAAAATCTGAATACATATAGTTCAATTAAACTCTGCTTTCCCAGACTTTAATGTATTGTATGTTATGTATTTCAGAAACTCCAGAAAGGAACTTAATGACATACGATTTGAGTTTACTCCAGGAAGAGGTAAGTTTTAATCGAAGTTATTATTTTATTGGCTCAAAGAGCATTGCAGAAATTGATTACAAGCATGTGGTTATAATTTGCTATGTAAAACTGCTTTGTTTAAAAATGAAGGAAGAAAGGAGAGATAGAGGGAAGGAAGGATTTTTGGTATTCCTAAGGATTCCAGATCAAACCACTACTGACTACATGAATCTCAGTGACATATGCAGCACAATATACATACAAATATATTAGATTTATTAGCTCTACCATGAAAATAAGTATTACTATGGCAACGCAATCCCTAAAGGAAATGACGATGAATGTAATGAGAAGCATACAACAGTCCTAATGAGGGTTGAGCAGCAAACAATGGGATCATACAAAAAGGTAACATATTTTGCTTTTGTGATCTCAGTACAGATTACATGAAGCTTCTATTGGGGCCTGTTTACTAAAATTTTGAAAACTCTGAAGTACAAGAACTTTCTAGCTTGGTAGCTGGCCCATCAGTAAACTCTGACCCACCTGCAGTTATTGGAAGACACGAACTCAGTTGTCCACAGAAGCTAAAGTGAATGGCGAGCACTTGGGGAAACTGGAGGATTTCCTATCTAAATTCACTCATGTTCAGTTCTGCTTTTCTGTTTTACAAAGGCCACCTGCCAAACAAAATATTCCTTGGCAATACTTGACCATAGGCTCACCAGTCTCTGATTGTTAGTATTCTGTAAATGCAAAGATGTCAGGATTCATGGAATATTTGAGTTAAACTAAAATATGAGATGTCTTTTAAAAATAAATATACAGGCCAGACATGGTGGCTCACACCTATAATCCCAGTACTTTGGGAGGCTGAGGCAGGGGGATCACTTGAGGCCAGGAGTTTGAGACCAGCCTGGCCGGCAGGTTGAAACTCCATCTCTACTAAAAATACAAAAACTAGCTGGAGATAGCGGCACATGGCTGTAGTCCCAGCTACTTGGGAAGCTGAGTCAAAAGAATCACTTGAACCTGGAAGGTAGAGGGTACAGTGAGCCAAGATTGTGCCACTGCACTCCAGCTCATGCAACAGAACAAGACTGTGTCTCAATAAATAAATAAATCAACTTGAGGCCTCAATGAATGAATGAATGAATGAATGAACGAACGAACATAAGGCCCTAATGGATTTGCTAATTGATGTTTGTTTCTTTCTGGGGATATCCGTCTTTGACAATTTAGAGTTGGTTTATGAAATTGTACAGCACCAAGTAGTATTGTCAAAAAGCTATCTGTTTTGTCATAATATAAAAATATTGACCAGGCTATGCTGTGATGAAATCCAGTAAATATATAATAAATGTTTCAGGTACAGTAAGTAGAAAGAACAGATTCTTATTTTAAGGTTGTTTCTTTTTATCTGATTGTTTGAAATTGACTATGGCAATGAAAATCAATTTTAATTTTAAGAGGTAACAAAGAAGTGAATATGAGCTCAGGACTTTTTTGGGTAATGTGGCCCTCTCAGCATTACTGGGCCATTTGCACCGGCTTTGGCAGCTGCCTGTGCAACATTTAGATTATCAGTTCCTGCTTCTGTTGCCTATAGCATTGTCTGCCTAATGACAGCTGGCCTTCACTAGGCGGCAGGGCACAGGCCCATTATTAACAGAAGCACTGTGCATATATCACTGCACCTCTTGACTATTGATGCTGTCTGTTTTCCAGACTTTGCTTGCAGTAAATGTGTGTGCAGCCCACATGCATTATGCTTGTGCTGTATATACACATGAATAAGTATATATGGCATAAAATGTATAACAAACACATAAAATATTCTCTTTCCTCATTTGAGGATAAGCCCTTTGTGTTTAGTATGCCCCATATGCTATGGAAACCACATAGATATTAATACATGAATATCCTGTTTAGACACCAGGGATGTTAAACAGCTTAAAGAAAAATAGATTACTAATGAAACATGTAATAGTTATTTCACATTTCTGTTCTAAACTATTACTGGTATCTTACCTACATGCATACAAAATGACTGCCTAATGGCACACACACAGTTACGGAATATTTCCCATTTGGACCAGCCAGCAGTACCTGTTTCCCATTTTGGAGTGACTCATTTGGTGCCCAGGAGTCCTGAAAACAGTAGGACATGCTATATGCTTGAATCATTTGGGAATGTCAATCATTTTGGTACTGTTTTAGTGCTATTGCTCAATGCGACTTTGATTTTTTCATTTTTGGCTACATTCTGTGATTATAGCTACTTACTTAAATCTAAGATCTTATTGATATTTTAGAAATGATGGGTAACACATCCAAATGCTTCAGCAGATGATCAATCAGTAGAAATATAGCATATGACTGCCTGCTGTCTGCCTAATGCCTACTAGGTGTTAGGCTCTTTAATTCAATACACTTATTTTCCTGAAGATTTGGGTAACATCCAAGAAGATGCAGATTATGAGGCTAAATGTTCTAGCTGCTTCAGAAAGCTAAATCATATTCAGAGTAGAGCCTCTCATTATGCTATCCTAACTTCCATGATTATGGGATCATTTTATCATGAAAAGACTTTATAATGTGGTTTTTGTTTTTTTTCTTTTCTTTTTCTTTTTTTTTTCAAATAGACAGGGTTTCACTCTGTCATCCTGGCTGGAGTGTCACGATCACAGCTCACTACAGCCTTGACCTCCTAGGCTCAAGTGATCCTCCCAGTCAGCCTTCCAAGTAGCTGAGACCACAGGTACATGCTACCATGCCCAGCTAATTTTTTACCCTTTGTGGAGACAGAGTCTCCTGTGTTGCCCAGGCTGGTGTCTTAACTCCTGGGCTCAAGCAGTCATCTCACCTTGGACTCCTAAAGTACTGGAATTACAGATGTGAGCCACCGTGCTGGGCCAAGGTGTGTGTTGTACTGCTGACAACAAGGACAAAGCCTAAAACAAGCTCATCTTATATGGAACTTTAGTAAGATTCCTATGTATTTCTTTGCCGTTTACTTCATTTTATTCCATTTCATTATGGCTTCATTATGAAGTGGAATCAGTAAAATGGCAGAATACCACAGTTTCTCTGGAAGTATAAAGTGTAAGTTGTGTTTCAAATGAGCTTTGCCTGCTGCACCATCATCACAGTTACCATTTATTGAGTATTTGCTATGTGTCAGACACTGGGCAAGCTTTTTAAACCCCAAGAGTTCTGAAAGACAAATGTACCTCCAGCTGCACACTCACATGTACATGCACACATGGAAACACATATACACACACACATACACACACACACACACACACACACACACACACACACCATCCCACTTACCTAGTCACCACATCTGAAGCACAGATGAAGTAAGGAGACACAGTTCATGTTTAGGGCAGCTTTTGGTGTCATAAACCGCAATTCCATGTAGATGCTGGTTTGATTTAGCAGCTGTACTTTCAGGTGCCCCTTGACTTCGGAAGACATTTCTGTCAAACCCCCACCCAGAGTATTACAGCCTGCTGAACCAGTTTCTTCTTGTCAAGCTACAGTTCTGGATATTTGTGAGAATATCCGAAGGCCCTGGGGACCAAGTCAGCTCCCCTGTGAAATCATGGGGGTTTCTAACAGTTCTTCTGAGCACATTGCTATTTGTCAGTTTCTCCTTACAAAGCCTTCAAGTAGATTACAGTGTTATCATGTTCATTCGTAACCTTTCAATTGAGTAATTCCAGCTGTATTCACTTGCCGAAGCCTCTTTAGTCCCATCCTTAGGAGATTGCCAATTCCTGTCACTTATCATTGAGAAAGTATGTTATTTTATTCAACCACATTTTTCTAAGACAATGAATCTGTTGCTATCAGATGATCAATGTCATGTTAAAGGAGTTTCTTAATAGCATACCTTTAAATAGCTCATCTTAATAGTCCAACAAGCTCATAGACTATTTGTACCAGATATAAGGTTGTATCAGATGCTACCCATTCAACCTTTCCCATAAATTCACTCAGTAACTTCTAATAATAGAAAAGGATTGATGATGGTGGGTGGGATTAACCGTGGCAGGAAAGAAAAGCAGTGTCATAAGGAACGGCTATAACTTCTGAAGGTGCATTTGAAGATTAATTCAGATAGTAGCCAAAGGGCACAAGTTTTTTAGTTCACCAAAAGTGGAAAAAAATAATTTTGTATAACTTCTGTTAAATAAATAGCAAGATGCAAATGGCACGTGGCAAAATGTATTTCATGTTGCTTCTGATTTTCTCCTGATAGAGTCTGAATTGTTGAATTAAAACTCATGGGTGATTTTAGTAAATGAAATACATATTTTACATTGTACTGGGTTGTTTTTATGTTACAGTTACTAATACATATTCATTTCACATTTGGACAGATACAGCAGATGGTGTATCTCAGGAGCTCTTCTCTGCTGGCTTGGTGGATGGTCATGATGTAGTTATAGGTAAATTGTTTTTTAGTATGCACTGTCATTTTGTTGTTATATCAAATGGAAATGTGTTTGGAAGCAAAAGTTTTCATTAAGGAATAATTCACTCTGAATACTTGAAAAATTCTTCTTGAATTCTTATCTTTTATGTAAAAGTATACTTAAGAATCATATTTGGATGGGTGCCATGGCTCATGCCTGTATTCCCAGCACAGTGGGAGGATAAGGCGGGTAGATCACCTGAGGTCAGGAATTCTAGACCAGCCTGGCCTACCTGGTGAAACCCTGTCTCTACTAAAAATACAAAATTAACCAGGCATGGTGGTGCATGCCTGTAATCCCAGCTACTCAAGAAGCTGAAGCAGGAGAATTGCTTGAACCTGAGAGGCAGAGGTTGCAAAGAGCTGAGATTGAGCCATTGCCTGGGCAGCAAGAGCGAAACTCTGTCTCAGAAAAAAAAAAAAAAAAAAAAAAGTCATATTTAATTTTTTTTTCAAAAGCTCTTAATGTAATACTGTCTCATGTATCTGGACATGATTTATCCAATGAGGACTTTCATTTATTGGAAATATAACAAAGAACTCAGAAGACCCAAAAATAAGATGCTATAAATTCTGTGCACTAAAGCATATTACCCTCTGAGGCCATTATTCAGTTTCTGTATTCTCTCTTTGGTCACAAGTCTCAAACTTAGAATCTATTTTTTCAGCCCTCAGCAATATTGATTATAAAATCCCAGGTTTGGATGGGAACTTAAAGATCATTCAGGCCAGTTCTTTCACTGTAAAGATAAGGAAATTAATTCCTAAAGAGGTTCAGTAGTTATGTCTAGAACTATGCAGCTGGGTTGTAGCAGAACAATTTCACTCTGAAACTGTGGGTCTTTCTACCTCCTTTAGAATCATAAGATAGCTGCACAGAGATAGGGGAGTCTGCTGGACATAGGCCTTCTGATAGGGGCAACAATGACTGATAGACCTCCTGACAAGGCAGAGGAGGGGGAAAAGCTCTTAGAGGCAGACATAGTCATCTGAGAACATGTGTAGCCTGGTTCTACCTAGGGTGAGGATGAATAGCTCCATGCTCTTCAGCACATTTTGACTTTATAGAGATTCTATAATGTATTACTGTATAATTGAAATGATAACCCTAAGTAATCAAGGTTAGTTAGCATATTAATATTAATTGTGTTAATATAATATTGTTAACTCTAATAACATTATTTAGGGGGATGTATATTATGATAATGCCTTATTTAAAAATATTCAAATCAAAACTGATGTTTGGAATGCCATGCTCCCCTTACCTGATATGGTTTGTTTTTGTTTTTTTTTTTGAGAGAGGATCTTACTCTTTTGCCCAGGTTGGAGTGTAGTGGCATAATCTCGGCCCACTGCAACCTCTGCCTCCTGGGTCCAGTCAGTTCTTGTGCCTCAGCCTTCCGAGTAGCTTGGGACTACAGGCCTGGCTAATCTTTGTATTTTTAGTAGAGACAGGATTTCACCATGTTGGCCAGGCTGTTCTCGAACTACTGAGCTCAAGTGATCCACCTGCCTTGGCTCCCAAAGTGCTGGGTTTACAGGCATGAGCCACCACCCTTGGCCTCTTAAAGGATATGTTTTAATTTTAAAAATAACTTATTCAAATAAGTCCTTTCCCAGTAATGCTGGAGTATGTGACTGAGAGGGAATTTAAAAGTAGATACACACAACTATCAGAATATTTTTTTCCTGGTAACTTTGGAATGTAGATTATTATAAAGTGAATTATTTTATGTAAATAAGTGTAATTGAGTTTATAGTGGAAGATTGGAATTCCGACTAAAGACACAATATCCAATATGTTATTTATATACAAATAATATGTCATAAATGCAGATACAATACCTTTATAATTAGAAAAAAATAGGTTTTTTCCTATTGATTATATATGAAGTGTACACATTGATTTCACAGCGAAGCTCCAACTTCTTTGCTAAGTGGTGTCATATATGAGGAGACACAGACATATTTTAGAGAAAAGTGACATACGTGCGTCTTTGTGATGGAGTGTGTATCCTCTTATATATTTTGTCTTTCACGTCTTCCTTTACAGTCTTGTGAGGTTTAAGGTCTGCTAAGTTCTCACCTAAGTTTTATAATCAAATGTGAGAGGGAAGCTGAGAAAAGATTAATTCAACTTTGGTGTCTACTTTAAATTCCATCTGAGAATTCATTGTGTTAACCTACCAATTCCTTGATGAAGATGAACACTCTCCTTCATTAGAAAACATAAATACCCACTTTTGTGTCTTAGTTCACCAGAAGAAATAGAACAGTTAATGGCTGGATCGGGAGACCCTGCAATGTACATTTTCCTTGAAGAGAGCTATGGTCTATATACTCAGCATCCAGAATAAAAAAAGTAATCAGCAAGTGAAAATAATAATTAAAAATTTCTTTGAAACGCCTTCTAATATCTCTTATTGGGCAAGAAGCCAAGGATCAGATTATTCTTTTATTTGAGCTGATCTTGGTAGGTGGTTAGGAACACAGAAAATAAGGGCGATTCATGGAAAGGCATTAGGTCATGTCTTCTTTTAAGCATGGGTCTTGCTTCAGACCTACAGTCAAATTTAATGTGTTTTTTTTTTGTTTTTTGTTTGTTTGTTTGTTTGTTTGTTTGTTTTGTTTTTGCCCCAGGCTCAGCTAAAGTTAAGAGGGTTTTATTGTTGTTGTTGCTGAATTTTTAAAAGGAGGAAATTAGAACATGAAGGTAGATTTCATGTACAACTTATTGAGTGTGTTTTAAATACAATATATAATTATAAAGCATTTCTTTTCCTATGCCTTAATTACTTATTCTTCTAAAAAATCTTCAGCTTGCCTTTTTTCCCCTTCTTGGAACTGAATTATTTCTGTGTAGAGAGTATTGGAGTAAGAACAGGCATGTGTAATTCTTTTTGATATAGTAGCACTTAAAAATGCCTTACATGGACATCACATGTAACTGTTTACAGACAGTTTGTGTATTTCATTTGATCATCACATCAATTCTATAAAGGTAGAGAGGACACGTTGTTTTAATCACTGTTTTATAGACTGAAAACTGAGGTCAGAAGAAGTATCTAGATTGTTGCAATTGATAATGGTCCTTGAGCTTGGGTCTTGTTGACTCCCCGATGTTGACACGCTGCATATAATTTGTATCTTCAGCCTTAAAAAGTGGATCCAGGTAATTTTAAATGATGGTGGTTCTTGTGTCCCCTGGGAGGAAAAAATAGCTTTTCCTTTGTAGTTTTTCCATGGACTAGTGGATGTTTTATATTTTAATTGCTGATGTTTGACAAACTAAATATTTGAAATTACTCCCTCTAACCAGTCTACTCCCTCCCTCCTCATCTATTTTCCTCTTTACTAGATATGTCCCGCCAGTATACAACTATGTTTTTACTTATCTTATCTTCAGAAAGCCCTATCTTTACCCCACCTCCCATTACAGCTATTTCTCTCCCTCCCCTTACAGCTAAACTTATTAAAGAAAATTGTCCTGGCTTTGATTCCTTTCTTACCACTCTCTCTCAAACCCACCGCAGTCAGACTTTCGACCTCCCTACTCCACTCAGACTGTTCTGTTCAAAGCTGTACCTGGGGAAAACACACCTAGCAACAGCAGTGGCAGATGCACAGGTAGACGTGGCTGGAGCAAGGGGAGAAAAGGGAAGGTCAAGGACAAGTGGTCTGTGAATGCTGCCCTGTTCCTCAACCTGAGGATCAGCCTCAGTCCTCATCGTGCTCAGCCTGTCGGCAGCATTGGGCATAGCTGACAATGCCCTGCTCCGTGATAAGTTTTTTCACTTGGTTTTAAGACCGCACCCTGTCTTCGTTCTCCCATCTTCCTTGTATTTCCTTCTCAGTCTTTTTTGTTGGTTCCTCCTCATCTCTCTAACCTACAAATCTTGATGTGTCTAAGGACTCTTTCCTTAGATCTCTTCTCTTTCTCTACTTGCTCCTTTGCTGGTCTTATCTGGTTTCATGGTATTAAATACCTTCCATTCTTTCACTCCCAAATTTGTATCTTTGAGCCAGACTTTTTTGTCTGAATTCCAGACTTATATTCAGCTCCCCGTCTTCACTTGGAAAAATAATAGGCAGCCCAGATTTAGTCCACAGCTTCGGAATCCAGCTCGTGGTATTTCTTCCCAGCCTGTCCCTCCAGGAGTCTTAGGCTCTTAGCTGGTGTCCTGTCCACCTTTCCGGGTGCTCAGGCTAAAACCCTGGGCATTGTCCTTGACTTTTCTTTCTCTCATACTTCACATCACCCCATCTGAATGTGTCCAGGATCCAGCCTATGCTCATCATCTCAAATCCTGCCCTGTTTCAAGCCCCTCTCTACTCCCAGTTGAGTTCTTGTGTTCATCCCTTTGCCACCATTCCAGCTTCTGTCCTTGCCTGTTCTCATCTCAGCAGCCAGAGATCCAGGTAAAGTGAATCAGATGCAAAAGGCCACATATGGTGTGATTCCATTTATATGAAATGTCCAGAGTAGGTGAATCCATAGCATCAGAAAGCAGAAGAGTGGTTGCCAGGGGCTGGCAATGAGCAGGGCAGGGGAGTGACTACTATGTATGGGGTTTCTTATTGGGGTGATGAAAATGTTCTAGAATTAGAAGTAGTAATGGCTGTACAACCTTGTGACTTTACTGAAAACCATTGAATCGTGCATTTTAAAAGGGTGAATTTTATAATATGTGAATTGTAGTTCAGTTTTTAAGAAGTAAACTATGATCGTGTTTTTAGTTCAATCAAAACTCTGCAGTGGCTCTCCACCTGCAATCTCCATGGCCCCCAGGCCCCTGCACTGTGTCCCCTCTCACTTCTCAGATGTCTCCTCTCCTGCTCTTCCCCTTGCTCACTCCACCCCAGCCACGCTGGCTGTTGAACTTGATCTTCTTCCAGGACACTCCTTCTTCAGGGCCATGTATGCCCACCCCCTGGTACTCAAATACTACTTTGCAAAAGGGTCTTACATGAGCAGCCTCATTAATATCGGACACCACCCCCAACTCTCTACCCTCTTCCTTATTTTGTTATTCTACCTAACCTCTCCCCATTCAGTAGCCTGTATGTTTCATTTATTTATTTTGTTAGTGATGTAGGATTTCTCCTTGGGCACAAGATTTTTAAGGTCAGAATTTTAATCTGTTTTTGTTAAGTGCCACATTCCCAGTGCCCCAAACTGCATTTCACGTAGTCGGCCCTCCATAAACATGTGTTAGGAATGAACAGATCCCACTCTGATATATACAGATGGATCATAACATTTACTTTAGAAACAAAGGATACTTTGAGTTATAGGATTCTAGTGTTTTAAGAATTTTACTTTCAAGATTGCAAAATTCAGAGTGTTTGCAAATATAAAAGCAGCTCACTTGAGGAAAGCTGTGTAAAAAAGAAAGAGTCCAGTTTATATAGAGGGTTTGAATGATTTCTTACATGTGTATTTTTTTTCAGCTTCTATAATATGAAATAGCTAACATTTAAATAGATTAAAAATCTGGGTTTTTTTTTTTTCCCATCAGCATTTTCTTTTGAATTGGAATAAATGCTTACAGCAGTGTGAAAAAGCTGAAAAAGGCAATAGCATATATTACGGAGCAGTGAATATTATAAGTTTTACTAGAATATGGCAAACACAGGTTACAAAAAGACTTCAATACCTAGCTTCAGGGTAGCCAGCCTTTAGTGTGCAAACCTTTGCAAAGCAAAGTTTGGATTGAAGAAGGGCCAGTAGAGTGACATGCAGAAGTTAAACGTGCTGTTTGTAGACTAAAATCATAAACCCCTTGTGCTAAAACTCAACTACCTTAGGCAAGAAACAGGAAATAATTTTAGGCTTTGTGTAACTAGCCATGGATAAGATTGGCAAGGGCTCCTGGGTGGGTGTTGGTTTTTAAAAGTTTGCAAGATGAAAAACTAGAGGACATGCACGCATACATTTGCTTATCTTGCCTGGCTGGGTTGACTGACAAATGGAAAGAGACCAGATCTGAGTCCCTATTCTAGTTGTTTCAGAGGATTCTCAAGGATGATTAGTGATCAGCAGAGTGAGACAACAGAGAAACTCCTTGTTTCCTTTGCCTCCTGGTGAAAAAACAGCCGGTGAGAAAGAAGTTTTCTCTGCAATGGAAGCAGAGAGGGGAAAATGCAAAAACAAAATTTTTATGTACAAAAGAAAACAAAAGTTCTAAGTTCTCTCCAGACTTTGTGATACACATTTTCGAGGAATTAGTTTAATAAGTTTTTTAGAACCTCAGTTTTATAGTAGAAGGAACACCAGTGGGTATGTCAGGCTAAACAGTTACGTGGCCTGCTTCCCGGCTCCTACAAAGTTGCTCAACTCTAATCTGCATGGCTTGATACAGAGGCCAGGGTGTGACTGTGTGGATACACAGGAAGAGAAGCTGCTTGACAGATGCCTTCCAGAAATGTGCCCACTGACTGCTGTTTGCTGTGTTTTTATACCACCCTTTCCTAGCCTTGTAACAACATATGTCTATTTAAAGGGAGTTTAGAACCAGATGTTGGAATTTCTGTTTCCTGCAACGGGAACTGTATGCCTGCATTCATTTCTGCAGTTTTCCTTTGATGGATTTTGAGTGTCACTTACTAGTTGTCACTGGAAGGAAAACTTACTTTAGTGATAGATGTTACCAAAGTGCTCTCAGTAGACTTGGATCTATTGTTCATGCCCCACGGGATGCTCTTTTCCTACACAAGAAGAATCATGTTTTAAAACCTGTCTGCCTGCAAGACTCACCATGCATGTCACCATTATGAAGCCTCATCTGCTGCCGTACACCCCACTCCCTCCACAGTTTGGAGGACAGCTTTTCCTTGTCTAGAATGCCAGAGAACCATATTTTTACCACCTCGTGACATATGGCTTTCATCCTGCTATGCTATTTCATGTTTGTCTTCCGTGTGTGGAGGCTGAAGGCATCTTAAGGCCAAGGCTTGTCAGAAATGTTACTGTATCGCTACTGTTGTTGACACACACACATGGGCATTTAATAAATATGTAGGTTAAAGGAATACATTGTATTCCATTTGCAAATTCAGTACTGGATTATTGCATGAATCAATGATTTGGATGATGTAAATATTCTTGTGTCTTCTGAAAGAAGAAATAGTAATTCACTATGATTGAGTTTTCCCCCCTCTGCCTTGTCCCATGTTCCTTTTCTTTCTCTCTCAAAAATGGACTTGTCACATGACTTTTGGGTCTGGTCTTTTGGGAAAGGAATATGGTTTGTCTTGATGGCCTTCTGGCCAGCCATGGGAGCTCACGCCTATAATCCCAGCACTTTGTGAGGCTGAGGCAGGCAGATCACTTGATGTCAGGAGTTTGAGACCAGCCAGGCCAACATGGAGAACCCCTGTCTCTACGGAAAATACCAAAATTAGCTGGATATGGTGGGGCATGCCCATAATCCCAGCTACTCAGGAGGCTGAGGCAGGAGAATTGCTTGAAGCCAGGAGGCAGAGGTTACAGTGAGCTGAGATCGCACCATTGCACTTCAGCCTGGGCGACAGAGAAAGACTGTCTCAATAAATAAATAAATAAATAAATAAATAAATAAATAAATAAAGAAGAAGGCCTAGAAGGCCTCTGTCCTCAAGGGCTTGCTAAGGTTAAGTATTTTGAGTATCTCTCAAAATATGAGCTGTGAGATGCCTGTCTTATCTGGGGTGCTTATTAAAAATGCATGTTTCTGTGTTCCAGCCCAGAGCCACAGCATGAGCAGTCTTTTGGGCATAGAATGTGGAAGTTTGTGTTTTCAATAAGTATCCCAAGTGATTCTCATACACACTGGAATTTCATAGTCACTTTATTTTATGCTTACAGTAATCTCTGGAGATGCCCTCAGCCCATTTCATCATCTGTACCTTTTTCCCAGTCTCACTAATCTCCTTTGCTTTTCTGCCCTATTTGATCTCTTCTGTCTCTAGGAGTCTGTTTTAAAACTGTGCCAGTTAACTCTTTAAAATTGTGTTTATGTGTATGAGTGGTGTAGATGCCACATATATGACATCAGTATAAATTTTTACCAAAGTAAGTAAATTACAGTTATTATTAAAGCTAATATTGCTGCTCAGGATGCAGTGGATTCTCCAGATGGCCTTCAGCTTTTATTTCTCTACAAAATGGCAAAGTATGCTCAGGTTCTCAAGTATGGGAACAACAGAATCTCTCCGCTCAGTCATGAGCATATGGTTGGATATGTGAAGTGCTCTGTTCTCCCTGCTACAGTCAGGGATATTTCAGTCTGTTATGAGTGATCCACAATTTACTGAGCAGCAGTACACTTTTACAATGAAAGTCTTGGAAAACAGTGAACATAGTTCGTTTCATATTCAGTTCAGTGATTATTCTGTGATCTTCACTGATGTTTGACTTTCAGTGAAGAAAAACGTTCATTATTAAAATGGTGTCTGTATTACACAACTGTACTATGATTTTGAAATCGTGACAAATAATAAAGGAAGAAAACTCCTTAAACCCTTTCTGGGTTTAGACAGGCTTGGGGTTAGTTGAACGATATCAATGAATACAGCTGAGTGCTTCCTGATTAAAAGTTGTCTGCATGTTAAGTTTAATACCTTAGGGAATTAGGACTACAAGTACTTTGAGGTGGTATGTTGATTACTTTCCTGTATATTTTTACCAGAAATAAATGTTGACCAGTTAGATAGCAGGTAGTGTTTCTATTTTCAAAAAGGCACCACTGCCAATTTGATTGTAACTCATTGCTCCTGGCTTCTCAAATAACTTTTCTTTAAAAACAAATCTTTATTGAGGCATAATATTTATTCTGGAAATAGAAAAATTGGACATTAATATTAAAAACTGGCATACAAAATTATTTTTTAAATATTCACAAATGATAGGCTGGATTACCTAATATATTGTTTAGTAATTCTGATTCCATTCAGATGAATCACTACCATTTCTGGATGAGTTAAGATATTGAGCAATTGGGCCAGGTGTGGTGGCTTAAGCCTGTAATCCTAGCACTTTGGGAAGCTGAGGCGAGAGGATCATGAGGTCAGGAGTTCAAGATGAGCCTGACCAACATGGTGAAACCCTGTTCTCTACTAAATACCCAAAAATTAGCCGGGCATGGTGGGTCTGTAATCCCAGCTATTCAGGAGGCTGAAGCAGGAGAATTGTTTCAACCCAGGAGGCAGAGGTTGCAGTGAGCCGAGATCGTACCACTGCACTCCAGCCTGGGTGACAGAGCAAGACTCCATCTCAAATGAGTGAGAGAGAGAGAGAGAGAGAGGGAGATTGAGAGATTCAGCAATTGAACTCTTGAGAAGTGGTAGAATCACAGTGTTGCTTTATACCTCCAAAGAGCTGTTTGTTCTGCAGAACGCTGGGAACCAGCCCAAATGAATGTACAGTGAGAGTATGTGTGCACACACACACACAGACACAAACATAAGCATGCACAGAGCACACAGATTCAGCATTAGTTTCGTCATACACCTAAGGGTTGCTGTGTATCTTCTGAACTTTATTTAAGAGCAAGAGAAAGACAGACTCAAGCAAAATGTATAGAATTCTTGCTTTGACAGAATATCATTTTTTAAATCTGATAAAAGCATAGGAGAGTGTCCATACTGCTCTGTGACAAATTCAAAGAAATTAAGCAGAAGAAAGAGTTCTTAGAAACTAAATCAGAAGCTTAAGCTGTGATGTCCACTTATAAGATTGAATCCTCTGCCAGGCCAGCCACTCCCTGTGCTTACCTATCTGCAGATTCTAAAGCAGAATGAATGACCAGCTATCCAGGGAAGTGTTGGTAGATCTGTCCTTTGTAAAGAACTTCTGATTTGAAGATGGGGGAAAGGAGTGATTGAAAACTACCTTTCAAATTTGGGCAAATGTTATTTGCAAGAAGTCCTAGCATAAAATAACATCTGTAATTTCCCCAAAGATGTTCTCAGTTTCTGGGTTACACGATTATGAATCATTGCAGCAGTAAACCACACTGTAAGCCCTAATTTTCTAATTAACGTTGTTACTTTGTATTTAGTTAGGAGCTGTGAATCCTCTTTAAAACCACTGGTACAGAGATAGAATCCAATTAGGATCTGTACTGAACTTCACGTAAGTGAAATGAGCTTACTAGTGGATTAGTCGTAGATGTCTACTAAGTCAGTAGAGTCTTCCTTTTTTCAATTACTTTGGATTACCTTGTTTTAATTTATGTTAATCTGTCCTTTAACTCCAGAATCAAATGTGCTTGAAGATTATACTCAGATTCATCACACTTTCTGACCAGTTCCTACTTATGAGAAAAATGTGTTTCTAGTGGAAGTAAAGTAGGTTTGCTTTGGTGCAGGAAACCTCGTCTTTGTGATGACTTACATTTTTCTAACATTATCAAGTGTGTAGGATTTAAATTAAATGGCTCTTTTGTTCAACAGTCTACTTGTTAATAGTCTGACAGACAAGTCTCCAAATCCCAGATAAAATCTCTCTGCTGTTTTTTTTTTTTTTTTTTTTTTTTTTACTTCATTGGTTAAGATAAAAGAGCAGTCATTGCCTCATGATTTCTTATATAACAAGTGATACAGCTCCTTGTTTGCCCAATCAAAAAATTTGAAAGCTAAGGAAGAAAACTAAATCATTACTTTTTATTCATTGTGGGCTTCTAATCACTATTTTGGCTCCATGTCTAATTATAATCTCAAATTCCATCCAGCATCTTATATTTGGTTATCATTTTTTTTAAAGGACTTTCTTGCCAGTCCCAAGAAAGCCTAGTTCTTAATCTTGCACTACTTAAATAAGTTTAGCATCCAAAAGGTTGTATAAGAATACCTTTGCCCCAGATTCATTTTAAAACAAGGAGAGACCTTGACTACTCACCTGCTGATAGATTTAGAAACTTGTCATTAGGTTTACACTGTCCCCATTGTATCATCAATATTTGTGCCCAATTTTATTCTTCGTGTGTTTGTGTGTGTCTTTTAAAATTAGTACATCATAGTTGTACATATTTGGGGGATACGTGTGATATTTTCCAATTTTGTTCTTGGGCTAATGTTTTCCAGAATCATCCACTATACTGTATAACCCATGGTAACCATTCCATAAAAGAAAATTTTCTTGCCAGATTCTGTGTCTGCTGAGCTATATAGAACCAGGCAGCAGGAATTCATAGTCAGGAAACCATCTGAATAGCCATAGGTGCAAACACCTGGGCCTGGCCATGTACCCTCTGACCCAAGTTCACAATGGCAGCAAGTAGAGGAGGAGCTGTCCATTAAACTTGAAAAATAGATTTCATGCCTTAATCTCTATCCTTGTAGGATTTGGTCAGCAATGAGAGGTTTGTTACTCAAAATCAGAGCATCAGTTTGAAAGTATCTTTTCAGTAATAGACCCCCCGGAGGGCTAATTTATTACAGTTTCTGGGATTCCTTACCAGTTTGTGATTGTTTACTGGATTTTTAGAAAGTCAGTATGCTCATGGCTCATTTCTTCATTGGATGAATGGATCTGGGGTCAAGATTGTGCTGTCAGAGCTCTGCACTTTCTTGTCTTTCTGTGATACGTAGGGTCAGAAGGACAAGAAAGAACATCTGAATTGTATAGCCATGGGCCTGGCTTTCCTTCCAGGGTTGACTATTCATTCCTCACATATCCTTCTAACTGTTTTGCCTCTAATCTTGTATTTGTTCGTGGTATTGAGTAATGCGATGAGAATGACATACAATGGGAACTCATTGTCTAATAGAAAGGTAGAATACAAGTTAGAGGACATGATTTGGACAGCATTACTCCTGGAAAGCATAAAAATGCTATTGGTTATTCTGACTAGTGGGCTTCTCAGCCTCTGGCACGCTAGGCTCGCTGGAGCTCTCAGAATTTCTTTTATAAAGCAAAAGGAAAGTTGGTTCTCTTCTTTAGTGCTCATGAAAATTTTTATTAGATAAGGAATGATCATGAGAAATAATTTTTGATTTTTTTTCATGATGGATTTTTTTAATGTCAAAAATATAGAATTCTGCACTTAAAATAACTCTGAACAGTGGCTTTAGATGTTCAATTAGCAATAATTAAATGTAAGTTTAATCTTGTGGCCATAATCTGAAATATCCATTCGGTTCAACTGTTTGCAGGCTAGTTGTTAGCCAGTAATAACACATATTCCCCTGGAATATTATTGGGAATCTCCAAAGGGATCTCCCAGGGCTCCTTAAATGACTTTGCTAGTGCGGGTTACCATGTGGCAGTCTCACTAGGTCCCTGCCCAAAAGATTACTTGGGCCTGGCACGGTGGCTCACGCCTGTAATCCAGCATTTGAGAGGCCAAGGTGGACAGATCTCCTGAGGCTGGGAGTTAGAGACCTGCCTGACCAACATGGAGAAAACCCATCTCTACTAAAAATACAAAATTATCCAGGCCTGGTGGCACATGCCTGTAATCCCAGCTACTTGGGAGGTTGAGGCAGGAGAATCGCTTAAACCCGGAAAGCGGTGGTTGCAGTGAGCCGAGATCATGCTATTGCACTCCAGCATAGGCAACAAGAACGAAACTCTGTCTCAAAACAAAAAAACAAAAAAAAAACCAAAAAGGCAGTATGAGGCACCAGTACCCACAAGGGGAATGCTGCTTCCAGAAGGTTACCAGGCACTTCCTGTTTGGGGCCAGAGTGGTACCTGCTTCCGTGCAGTAGTGGGAGGAGCCTTCTTCCACACTTTGTCACCCAGGCCCTGAAGCAGCTATACTTCATTCATTCAATAAATAAAGCATCTCATCCACTCTGTGCCGAGTATACCTGATTAACAAAACAGGGTCTTTGCCCTCAGGAAGCTTGCAGTCCAACTTGAGAGGCAGACCTTAGACAAGTCAGTACACAGGTGTCAGTGAAATTACAAATTGTGAGAAGCCTTCTGAAGGAAAAATGATGTGCTATAAAGAAAGACAATGATAAAGAAACATGGGGTGTTCATCTAGATTAAAGAGCAGGGGAAGCCCTTCTGAGTGAAGTCATAGATAGGCGTATCCATGCTGGGCATGTGCCTTGAAAATGGATTTTTTACAAGCTGACCAGTATGACCAGAACAGGGGAATGAAGAGTGGGGATTGGGAATAAGGATGGGGAGGAGGCAGGCAACAGATCACGGAGGAACTTATAAAGAGCCATTAGCTATAATGACTTGTGAAAACTGAATCCTAGTCTTTCAACTAGGGCCCCTTTGTAGTTAAAGTATAAATCTTGTGCCTCTCTAGTCTTTTTCTTCTCCAAGAGGGCAAATAAATGCTTTCCTTGAGATGCTTTTCATTAGACTCCTTTGCTGCCTGAATTTGATTTTCATTTGACTGAGGCAAGTAGGAACCACAGAGAGACAAGAAAATAGTCCTGGAGGGCTTGAAAAATAAAAGCTGGGATGACGTTTCAGTGTTTTGGGTTCATTTATGTGTGAGGACATTGAAAAGTGACCTGTAATTTAATGTTTGGAGGCCAGGAGAACTGTAGAGATACCTTCTAGTAATTCTGAATCCAATTATCAAAAGGAAATTAGGATTCTTAGAAAAGGAAAAAAAAAAAACTTAGGCATTAATCACAGGTATTTTCTTTATATTAATTGCTAACCCAAGGGCCTTCATGTATATTCCCAAAACAGATGAAGTATATTTCCATTTCATAATACTGCCTTATTCTCACACAAATTATAGTGTGGGCTAAGATACTACTACACACAGAGTAGAAGTGTTATCATTGTAACAGAGTACAGAATACATAAAATATTCATGTTCATTGGGCTAGAGCAAACCTGCCATTTCAAGTCCATTAATTGCAGTCGAATTTAGTAAATATTCTTTCAGAGACTAACATTCTCATTATCAGAATTAAAGTGAGCACTCAAGTGGCTTCATGTTCAGAATGCAGGTGCAGTAAAGTAAGTTGTTGTTTAGCTAACCTTTGTCCTGGTGAACTGGATATAGGGCTGGGGCAATTTTTTCCCACAGTGGTGATTTCTAGAGTGTTTATGTGTTGGTAAAGTCATCTGATAGTTCTGGTTATTCCTCTAATTTTTTTTAAACCCTCCCTTTAATTGGGTTTATTCTCTATGTAATACTTTATTTTAAGGGAAAGAGCTTTCCAATCTTCTGAATAGTAGAGGTAACAAAAACACATAGAAATTATTATACAGCACTGTGGTCTCCATTAAATAACATTCCCCATAATTCTTTAAATCGCTGGCTTCAGATTTGTTGGTTATGGATGAATTTTAGTAAAATCAGTTTTTCTGTGTCTCTTTTGAGTAGCTGCAGGACTCTCCATATTGTGTGCCACTTTTTGTGATTCACTTTTAAAAATATTCCCATCTTTTTTCTTAGACTTTCAGGATCTGAAACTGCTGTAGAGCTCATATAGTGTAGGGAAGGAAAACAGGTTTTAAAATCAGATAGCTGCAGGTTCAAATCCCAGCTCTGTCAGTGAAGATATGTGACTTTGGGAAGTTAGTTCATCTCTCTATTCCTCAATTTCTTCTTTACCCTAGAGAGGCCCACTTAACTCATGGAATGTGTGTGAGAATTATCGCATTACATGAAGGAGTTAGTCTGATGGCTGGCCTCCAGGAGGCACTCAGTAAGTGGTAGTTCTTCCCCCTTTCTATTTTGAAGTAAATTCACCTGGCCTCTAATCAAACATCAAACTTCTTTTACAAAATACCATACCAGTCAGCGAATATAAAGCAACCCCGTAGTTTCCCCAGATACAATGAGGCTCGGATTCCTGGCAGAGAATGGAGGTAAATTCCACATAGGGAAGAATGACTGAACCACTGTCATCCCACTTACAATCCACAATATTCACTGTGTTTGCCTCTGCCATCTCCACACTAGCAGTGGGAAAACTTTCTCCCATTGATTCTCTGGCCCAAAGAGAACTGGAAAGTGTTGTAATAACAACAGAATGAATACGGTCACTCAGAAGGGAGTAGGCAACTGGATAAATTGGTCTAACCAAATAGTTCACTTGTAGTGGGCCTGGAGCTAACTCTAGGGATACCTCCTGGTTTAGTTTTCTGCCTGCTTCCCTGTAACTGAAGTGGTCCTTTCCTACTGCCTTGAGGACCATCCGGCCTCAAAGTCTAGACCTAAGAAGAGAGGCTGAGAGAGAAATGCAAATCCCCATGTCCTCCTCAGGCTCACGCTTTGCCCTACAATTCCTTAGTCAGTGATCTACCTCTTTTGAGTTCTAGTTTCTTTGCCAAACACTTAACCTCTTTCTTTGATACTTGACAAGAATGTCCACCAGTTTCAGGGGGAGTCCACACTACCTCAGGTAAACTCATACTTCTTTCCCATGGAAGTGTGGCCATGCTCATAGGCCTCAACAGGACAACTCAGACAAGAGACAATGCAAGAAGGCTGCTGTTGCTACAGAGGACTAGCCAGCCACCATGAACTTGACCCACTTAATTAAGTGGCATTCTAAATTCACTGTGTGAAATGTATGCATGATGCCCAGGGGCAGGCTGGACGCTCACCTGTGAGAAATGACACGTTAGTGCATCCTACTTCATAGCCCCTTGCCTGCTTCTGCCAGGTAGGTTCTAGGTTTAACGAACTTGTTTATGCAGACTTACTTCTTCTTGTAATGGTGCTGTTTGATTAACTGATAAAATATGAGTTCAGATAATGAGTTGTGTCTGCAAAAAAACAAATGGGATGCTTTTTAGAAAATCTTGATAAAGGCAAATTGTTAAAAACTGTTTTTAAGTTAGATATTGGAAGGATACTGTAAGAAAATAGAGATATTTTTTAAATCTAGGATTTAAAAAAATGTTTTTGACCCTACATCGTAAGAGTGTACAGTACATTTAAAACGTTAAATTTCAGCTTTATTTTTTTATCAGTTTGTTTTCCCTGCTTAAACTGCCTTTTTATTTTACCCAAGCAAATATCACTCCCACTTCATCAGATAAGAGTATTTCTTCTGTACATGTTAACAGGACCAGCTACATAATTCGCAGGGCCCAGTGCAAGATGAAAATACAAATTCCCTTCTTCAAAAATTAAGAATTTTGAAACAGTGACAGCAGAGCATTAAAGCAAGCCCAGCACCCTCTGAGCCTGGGCCCCATGTGTCTGCATGGGCTGCAGGCCATGAAGCTGGGAGCAGCAACAGACAAAAGAGCTGAGAAGGCAAGGTAATTTACCATGTCACCCAGCTCTCTGATGGTTTCTAGTGCCAAAGAGTTTCCCCCTGTAAGAGACACATGCTCATTGTTGAATTACTGCTTGGAAGTAATTCAACTTTATACTGAGTCTGAATCATTCTCCTTTCATTTCTGCTCTCTGGTGTAGAACATACCTAATCCCAAAGCCTCACTTCATCTTTGCTTCTTAATATACTTTTTTGGGTGGCAGTATAGTTTCTAATACCACCTCCATCTTCTCTCTCTTGGTACTTTGTTTTTTCTGTATCCTTTTGATGAGCAGTGCTCACATTATTATATAGAAACTCCAAATTCCTAATGTGGTATGGAGGTTTGAAAACTTGGGCACTCCTCATGATATTCTGTATTGGAATTTTAGACACACTGTTTTGTAAAAGAAAACCACTTAACTCTGTTTAAAATATTTTATATGTTTTAATGATATCAAATATATAGAAAAGTGTAAAATACGATTAGACTTTATGCACTCATCATCGAGATTTTATTGTGGCTTAATACCTCTCCTATCATCTTTGCAACTACTTTTAAAATATTTTTCCATCTGGCTGCTACTTACCTGATTTACTCTTATTCTTTATTTATGTAGTTGATTTTCGTGACCTGAAGGATTTAACTTCCTTTGGGCCCACCCCGAGTCTCTGTGGCTGTACTGGAGACTTCTCTCCAGGGAGCCCTAAAACCAACTCTTTCTGGCATATTTTTAAAGTGTATTAAAATTCTATGAGATGAACCTCGAAAGCATTATGCTAAGTGAAAGAAGCCAGACAAAAGGTCACATATTATATGGTTCCATTTATACGAAATATCCGCAATGGTTAAATTCATAGAGATAGAAAGTAGATTTGTGGTTGCTGGGAGCTGGGAGGAGGTGGGAATGGGGAGTGACTGCTTACTGGATATAGAGTTTTCCTTTTAGGTGATGAAAATCTGTTAGAACTCAATAGAGGCAGTGGTGCACAGCACTCTGAATATGCTAAATGCCACTGAATTGTTCACTTAAAAGAGTTAATTTTATGTTATGTAAATTTCATCTCCACAAAAAACACACAAATTCTATGAAATGGTACTATATTTAAATATTTGCATTGCCGGGTTGTATATGCATATCGAAATCAGTAGTAGTGATTTTCTTTTTTGCTGGTAACTACATCATGAGTATTATTTTCTGTATACTCAGTTTAAAGTACTCCTACTTCTTTGAATGCAGGAAGATGGTAATTGATGGTGGAACAATCCTTATAGATAAATTTCATATTAAGAACCAGTTAAGTTTATATTATATTTGAGATGGTGGTTTCATTTACTCATAAGAATGGAAAATTCTGTAACTCTGTAGTAGTGTCTTGGGTACTGATAGATACTTCCGTTCCTTTCCATTGCTTAACCTGCTCACTGGTTGGTATAAGACTGTATTCCAGAATGACATACGAAAGTGGTTGGTGCGAACCCAGAAAGTTTTCCTTTAAGGAGACTCCATAGAAATGTCTCTTGGACCCACTTGTAATAATTGCTCCATTTGCACTTAACCTATTAACTAACATTCATTTCAAAATAGAATATATCATTCCTAGTATATGACAGTATTTTGTGAAACTTAAGAAGGCAAAGGAAATCTTTTCTTCCCATTCTGTATGTTTTTATATGAATGCAATCATTGCCTACCAGAAGACCATACTGTGTAAAACCTGACTCTTAATATTTTGAAAAATTTGAATGATTCTGCAGAAGAAACTACACTTTCAGTTAGAGTGGTTTAAACTACAAGTAACAGAAAACTGTTCAAAATGGCTTAAACGAGGATTTTAGCTCACATACCGGATATCCAAAGGAAAGGAAGGTTTCAGGGTTGTTTAGCATCTCAGTGGTATCCGCCAGGACCTGGAGTCTTTCCTTCTCTTAGCCCAGCTCTCCACAGTGTTGATTTTATCCTGAGGCTCATTTGCTTCATAGTCTCAGGAGGTTGCCAGTGAAACAGCGCTGCCTGTTTCCTTCAACTCCTGGCCTCAAGCAACCCTCCCCCTTTGGCCTCCCAAACTGCTGGGATTACAGGCAAGAGCCGCTGCATCTGGCCTGCTGCATGTTTCCTAATTCACATTTGTCTTTTAGTGGTTCTTAGTAAGGAGGTAGAAAGTTTCTCTCTTGGAAGCCCCCAGCAATCCTCTCCTCCCCTGTGACTGATCCATACAGGCTTATGCCCATCTCTAAGCATGCACATTGGGATAGAAAGTCGAGTCTCCGTGAGCCCATTGTGGGGCTTCAGCTGTAATGCACACTGCCAGCTCTGTAATACTCTCATTAAATAGTTTTAGAACTTTTAAAATGTCTTACATAAATCACTCGTTCTGGATGCAGGTGATTCTTCAGAAAACTTACTATGTTGCTCTTAGATTACATCACTGCTGTGTAGCATGTCTTTAGAATATACTTTTGAGATGTGCTATTTGCATCCCATTTTCAAAAGCTAGGAATATTAAAGAAGAGAAGAAACCAAAGTGTGCTTTCATGGGTTCTTGTGTGTCATTAGTGAGTATCTCATACTTAACAGGAAAGCAAAATCTAGTTTGTTTATGCATTTTCCTTTGGCTACGTGTGTTTATTTTTAATAGACAAATGGTGTTTTGTAGTTGGTGTACCCTTGGTGCTTCATTGCTGATTATATTGTCTTGTTCCATTTTCTTAACTATATTTGGTATGCAGAAATTCAACCTTAATTATATATTATAGATTTTTCCTTGACTTTAAACCATGACTCCTTTTGTTTATGTTAAAAAGATAAATCTCAAATTATGAAAAGCTGATTTTTAAAATTGCTTCAGCCCATATTTTCTATCTCGAGTCTTAATTTAACACAGTTAAGGAAATGAACCTAGGCAGTCTTAATTGAGTGCCTCTATGCCTGTGGAATTCTTTTCCTCTGCTGCATACCCAAATTGAAATTTGTTGAGCTTCCACTTTTACCACAGAGCCTCTGAACCACGTTAGTCAATAATTCATCCCACATCCTTCCATCTGTTCTGACCCTAGTTCCAGGCAGTTTCTTCAGGTTTTTGCTGTAGTGCAGAGGTTACAACCTAGTGGCCTACAGCTCTGATCTTGCTTGGAAATGGTTTTTTTGTTTTTGTTTTTTTGGCAGGTGGGGAGGGGGCTGAACAAACAAAATTTGGGGATTAGCTGACAACAATTGAAACATGGGAGAGTTGACATAACAATCCAGTTCTGGCTTGTCTTGGAAAAATCCAAAGATATGAAAACAGTTTTCGGCTTAAAATCCTGAATGGAAGAAATTCTGTCCCCTCTTCTCCAATCGAGTTATGTTATCTCCCAGGCCCCTGAAGGCTTTGGAGCTTCAGACTCCTGTAGAGTGCATTAGCGCTAACTGGGGCCATACTGTTTTCTTCCTACAAACACAGCACATCATCTCTGCAGACCTAGATAAAAGCAGTTTAAGAATATTTCTATAAGCAAAAAGATAAATACGATTCAAGCCAATCAGGCTGTAGATGTAAGGCTCTACAGCTTACTTAAAGATTCCTGTCTTCTGATAACTCATTGGAATCACCAGCATCCTTAAACAAGAACTTGGACCAGCAGAAGAATTCAGTGTACACCTAATTATCCAGTTTTGGTAAAGGTTTAATACAAGATCATTAGGATATAAAATCCGAACCGGTTTTCTCTAAGAAAAGTCATATATCTAGAAGGACTGACTCCACGCCCACTGTGAGGGTCATTTCTAGGGATATGCAGTCTCTGATATAGATTCCCTGGTCATTTGTTAAGACTTTATTGATAGTGCTTATTAACACTAAACTCAGTCAGTATGTGCTCCCCTCCTAAAATGTAAAATTGCTGCATTAACCTACATGCTATATTCATAGGACTGGATAATAAAACCACAGCGATAGCACAGGGTGTTCTTGCTCAAAGGTGATTACAGCGTTATCCTAATGTCCCCTTATTGCTCTTGAATATTCTCATTAACCCAGCTCTATGACCTCCTCCACCCCCATCAGACTAACTCATTTTACGGCTCTTAACTCATGAGCCTTTACTCTTCTCTTCAGGCAGACTCCTTAGGTCGCCCTCCACCCCCTTTTTAAATACCAGCGTGTTACCCAGGGCTGGGTATTCCAGTGTCAGTGACAATCGCAAACCAGGTATACAACTTAATGTTCTCTTCTTGGCTTGGTTTTTTTAGTCTGATTTTAGATGTTTATTATGACAAGTTCTATCACTGGGGAAGTGTGTAAGTCGAAAGAAAGCACATGTGTGCTTTCAGTAGTGACTTGGTTGGCCATTATAACATTTTGTGATGAATAGGATTTTGCACACTAGCATGCTTTGAAAAGTGTTGGTATCTGCCAAACATTCCTATGTATCGGGTGTTTGTTGCTTTGCCCAACTGGATAATCTGTTGTCTTTAAAATTGAAGCTGTTTACCCCATTTTACAGTGACATCCCATTGAAGTCCAGGCTCCTAGTGTGGCCTTGCCACTTTGGACCCTATTTGAGCACTGTGGCTAGTAATGGCTGGTGAAATATAATTTTGGGGAAATACTAGTCATTGAGTGACTTTGCTGAAACAGAGTACACTTATCACAGGACTAAGCTCCATGTGCGCAGGGATTTTTGTCTGCTTTGTTGACCAATGAATCCTAGAGCACTAGAATAATGACTAGCACCTAGTAGACATCCAATAAATATTACTGAGTGAATGAATTGTTGACAACTTAAAATGCACCATTGTACATATTATAAAGATATATGGGTTTTTTTTTTTTTTCCTATTGGGTTTTAATCAAATTGCTGGCATTTATTAGCAGCAAAAATTGGGGGTCTGCATTTGCACTGTTCAGATTTATAGATTAAGCAGAATGGGGATTCCAGAGGTTTCTGTCCTCTAGAGTTATGTCTCAGAAACCAGAAGCTGGCTGTGCAATCGTTTTTTACTACATTACCCAGGCAAGAATGAATTCATCATTTTTATCTCACCATTTCTCATTAAAAGCCTAATGCCAATATCTTGTACAGAACAGTGCCAAATTTCAGCTTCTGCTAAACGAAGAATTGGATGTCTGTTTGAACAGCACACTGTGGACCTATGGCACATTGACTCTTTGGAAATAGGAAATATATATATTTGACTGACCTCCAGCCAGCCAGAAGTAAATCCTCTGCATAATCTTGCCAAAATGTCATTTGGTTGTGAACAGGGCCCTTCATTTGTCTTAGGAGAGCTTGCATATCAGGTGCCAGGCCACCGCAGGCTTTTCTGCCGTTCCTTTGTTCTCCTAGGCAGCTGTGCCTTTGATGATGTGGATTGATGAAAAATTACCATTGTCCTCCTTACCTGTGTCACGAACTTGATTGTTACCTTATTGGATTACCTGTTGGGTGGGAATTTTTTTTTATAGTTTAGTTTCTAATAACCATTTGATTGGTGTTTAACTGTATTTCTAAAATTTCAACCTATTGGTTCTTTTAGCCCTTGTATTATATCTCACATTAAGTTCTCTTCTGATGCCAACTGGAAATTTTAATCTACCATTACTAGGTTTAAAAATAAGTTCTCTTTTGCATATGAGTAGACAACTTTAATCATGCTTTTTTTTTAACTGCTTATCACTGTTTACTTAGCCATGCTTCTACTTGGCAATTGATGTGTTTTCTTTTTTTAGTTCAGAATTTCCTGCAATTTAAAAAATTTCCTGTCTATAATGTATATAACATAAATAACACTTAATTGGACTAAGTGACATTTCATTTTTGCTTTTCTAGGAAAAACATCCCTGTTTCTGGATATGTAAATAGGGATGGAAACTTACAAACCTTATGTTCTTTTTAAATTTCTCGATTATTCTGCACTTATAGTCCAAGTCATCAGCTTGGCCCTGCTAACTCCATCACCCACTCCTGTCTGGCTGTCCTCACCCGGGACCCCTCAGGTGCCCAATTTATCACTTTCCTTCCATAACTGGTTGAATATTTAAAATCTTGATTTCATTTTTCTTGTTCTTATATACAAATGAAATGAAATTCCTGAACCAGGTACAACAGGTTCTTTGGAGGCAATGGGTGAGAATATATTTGGTAACAGAGAGAATTCATCTGAAACAGCTATTTAGTGAAGACAATTTTCATGACAGTTCATCTTAAGGATCTATTCTGTGATGCTCTTACTAAGTGTTGGAGTTTTAGAAGCCACTGTGTCTGGTCCCCCATTCACTACAGCTTATTATTATTCATTTTTGGGGAATGACTGGCATTGTTGCTTAAAGGAGGGCCCAGGTGGTCATCCTACAGACCACTGGGAATGGGCTTAAAGCCCTGAAGCAGCTGATGAATGATGGAACATTGATCACTCACCTCATCCCTTCCCCGGCCTAATCTTTCATCTGTACCAACCAGTGACTATCTATATGGAGAAAGAAAAATAACAGCAAGAGGTGTAAGCTGTGAATGCTGCTCACCCTTGTTCTATGGGGGGCTGAGCACTCTGGTCTGGGGCTTCAGGATGCCTTCAACACCTCTCTTGGTTGAAGCCTTGTCACTGATTGCTCCTGATGTGTCGTTGTTGCTGCCCTTCCCATAAAGCGTGACTGAGCAAGCAGATAAGCTGCCAATCTTCTCAGCCCTCTTTGTTCTATCGGCCTTCTAGAGGCATTTTTCTGAGCGTACTCAAGTCCAGTCATTTTTTTAAAGGTAGTTTAACTGTGGTAATGATCTCAGGAATTTTATGCGTAAATTTAATGTCAACTTATCTCCATCACCATCTTTTATTCCAGAAACACTTTTCCCCCCCTCATATTAACAAGGTGAAACCTTCACCTATGGAAGAAGGATTCTTTTTTTTTTTCCCTTAAAGCAAGATAAAAGACGTAGAAGCATCCACAACAAAATCATCCTCAAAACAGCTTTGTTTTTCTACAGCTTTCACTGGGACCAGCTGTCAAATTCTTGAGTGTTGAGGTGTTTGAAAAATCTTGGCTGAAAGGCACTAAGACCACAATGATGATGGGATGTTATATTGGGAAACATTAGCCCCAATTCTCTCTAAAATGGTCGTGCTGTAAAACATGGAGGGCTTTTTGATGTGTGTTTCATTCTCTCTCTTCACTATTTGGGTCCCCAAAGGGATCTTCATATATGCCTGTGACTTCTTTGCAGGGACAAAATCAGCTTTTACATGAGACAGAAGTCACACTGGCCCCTGCCGTCTGATATAGGGGAGGGGACCTTATACATAAAGGGTACCAGCAGTGCCTCTCTAGTCCTAATTCTTATTTTAAGCACCTGCCTTAAAAGCAGTAACAATCGATTTTAAGGACGTTGATGCTGAGGGGCAGAAGGCACTGTGGTTGTGTATACACGCACCAGAGAGCCAAGCTGCCTGCATTCAAATCTTGCCTCCGTCCCTCCCAAGCTGTGTGACCTTGAACAAGTTGCTTTATCTCTCTGTGCCTCTATTTCCTCTGCAAAATGGAGCAAATACTAGTTCCAACCTCATAGAGTGGCTATAAGGATTAAAGTTTGATACATAAAGTATATAGTAAATCTCAATAGATGTTACCATTAATCATTAATAATAGTTTTATTTATTCTGAACTGCTTTATTACTCTAGTTTGTAGGATTTCTCAAAGTCAAAATGAGGAACTGTCAACTCAGGGACTTGCTCAACAGTGAAATTAAAATCTCATTAAAAGGAACACAGAAAGACGGGATTACTTTGGGGTTATTTGGAGGTTTCGTTATTCCTTCGGTGGCTTAGTACAGGACTGGTCTTTGAACTTAGCATAGTACGGTCTTTGTTAAAACATTAGAATTTTGCCAGCTGGGGTTTCCCTTTCCATACCCTTCCTAGGATATGATTAGAATTTCAAGGATCATCTCCTTAATGATCTGTCTTATTAAATGATTGGATAGCCATGAACAGAATACATCAGTGAGAAAGAGATGTATTATTTATTTTTTTGTCTCAGCATTAGCATATCCTATTTTGTTTTTTTAATGACTACTCTACAGCCTTCCATAGTTAACTTTTCTAAGTATACTCTGCTGCCATAGAGGTTTCTACAAAGAGGGATGATGCTATCACAGAGTTTAAAAAAGCTTCCAAGTATATACATCCTCGCTCTTCTCACAGTTGGCCAATCTAAATCTGTTAATCCTCTCCTTAACACTCTAAAAAAGTATAGGATTATGATAAGCCAGAGAAAGGGGGAAGGGGAAGGGAGGGTGTTTTGTAGGGGAACTACCGTGGGGCTGGAAACTGCATTGTCTTTGCTTCTGCCCAGTTTTTTGAACCATGAATTGACTTTAGTTAGAAATCACAGCTTTTCATTCAATTTCTTCCAATGGGAGGGAAAAGCCAGACCTGCCCACAGTTAATGAGATCTTGCCGCCCTAAATAACATTGGAAGAAGCAGTGCTGACTTGTTCTCTTGGAGACTACACATACAGCCCAGTCTTGTTGGGCCTTTTCATTGCTGTCAAACATTCTTCTGATTTTTATTCCTTAGTGCATTATTGATGATCATCCCTAAGTCAGCACTCTTTTCTGGCTCCTCTTCTGTCTTTTGATTGCTTGTGACTCGTCTTCATACTCAGCTTCATTACTGCATGCTGCATGAGCCGTTCACATTCCCCTACAAATGGCTCCCTTCCCTAAAATAACCAACAGCTTTATTTACATGGATGGCAAGATACCTGCACCTCATAATGACCTCACAGTGTTCCTTTCTTGTCTGTACCCTTACCAGAAGTGTTTGCTTTGTCTCCTTCTGCTTCTTATTTCCCAAATCAATGTGATTTTGATTTCACTCATTTTTACCTATTACCTATCTTAAAAGTCTAAATCCATTTCTGGTGCTCAGGTACCTAAGGCTGAAAGACAGCAAGTTGCTATCCTCTCTCTTTAAGAGGGAAGGAATGGAAATCCCAAAGTCTAATACTTTCATTATGTTTCACATGCAAGTGAGGAACTTGTGGTATGTGTTCCTTTTATAAATATAAAACATTTCTGAGAGTTTGGTAATTACATGTTCAGAAGTTGTAATATCGTTGCAGTGACCAAAACAAAAATTGTAGTAGCTGTTCCCTGGATTGCTGTGTATCAAAATTTTTCAGCATGATTTAATTCTACCCTCTGGTCCTCAGAGACCCAGTACATCGTCACTGCAGGCTGTTTTATTTCTCCTGTCATTCCTTCACATAATTTCTGGTAACAGCACAAAATCTTTTCGATAATCATCACAATTGTCGTTGGCATTAAAGGTAGTCAGTGTTCCTGAAGTGTATGTTTAAGATTGTCTCTGCTTCCCCCATCCCAAGTAAGATTGGAATTTCTAATAAATCACTGTTGTACAAGTTGGCAGTGTGCTGACCATGTACATATACCAAGTGAATTCCAACCTAGAGAAATATTAGTGGAGACTTAGAAAAACTGTGACTGTGGACACTATGATACAAGTATTTGGCATATTCAGAATTCCATTTCTTCCCAGGAAACTGTGTTTTGTTTAATGAATAAGATAGACATCCAGATCCATCGCAACAGCCAGTCTTGGGCTGCTAAGAGTTTTGAGTATAAGGTTGTTGTTAAAGCTATTGAACTTTTAAGATATTTATTTCCTTAAAATGCACAGGGAGGGGAGCACTACACACTGGGGTCCGTTGGGGGGAAATGGGGGAGGGACGGGGAGGTAGGGAGGTGGGAAGAGATAGCATGGGGAGAAATGACAGATACAGGTGAGGGGACGGAAGGCAGCAAACCACATTGCCATGTGTGTACCTATGCAACAATCTTGCATGTTCTTCACATGTACTCCCAAACCTAAAATGCAATTTAAAAAAAAATGCTTTCTTACGGCTTGTGGTAGGCACGGAATAAATCTTTTTATCTCCTAATGCATGCAAATTAATATTATTATTTAACATTACTAATAGTAATGCATATTTTGAGTCTTTGAGGCTGTGTCTTACTATGTAAATAACCACTTTTTCCCTAAATTAATGTCACGTGTCCACCAAGAATTAAATAAGGCTAGTGGTTTCATTAAGATGCACTGTCAGGTAGTAAACCTGTAACCAGTATACTGTGGAAATAGGTTATGAAGGAAGACTGGAACTTCCTTCTGTAGACAGTCTCAAATGTAGGATGAACAACTTCCTCTTCATCTCAAATGATGTGCAACCATCCTGCCTGGTGAAGAAAAGATGGAGTTGGGAACCCTGACATGACCCTTCTAACACCAGGACACATTACAAGCCGCTTTTCCACTGCTAACTTTATTCATGCAGAGTTTTGTACAACAAACAAGTGCACAAACAACAAATCAATTCAGAAGTTCCTCCCCTGAAGAAAGGCTTTTTCCTGTGTTGTTTCTCTTCTGTGCAATAATAGCTCTTCCTTCTTCATTACACTGGTGGTAAGAGAACAATATCAGGGAAGAAAAATGAATTCCCTTATAGAGTATTTCTTATCTGTTCAATTAGCACAACTAATATAGTGAGATACGATGATTTCTCAATTAATGAATCATCTGTAGAAAAAGCTCTACATATGGTTAGTTGCATTCAAACCCACACCCCATGCAAGCGGGTTGTCTTGACTGTATGAGGCAGAACTGCCTGCATGAGAGTACTAAGGCCAGGTACTGTGATGTCCACTTTAATTTGTCTTAAACCTGGCAATGTACTTCGTTAATTTATTTTACACTCTGTGTGGGAACATTTTATATGGACGGTGTTCATGAAGACTGGCTCTATGTGCATAAAGCTTTTCATTTTAAAATGTATTTAAAAAGTTAATTTGACCTATTTAACATTTTAAATAATATAATAGAAAGTTATTTTAAAAGCTAATTTGACCTATTAATATGTTCAGTCCCAATCAGCAAATCACACAACTGTGAAAAATATTTTGTTTACAAAGCCAAACCAAAATTTTATGTTTTTCTTCCTAAACTTTGATATAAACACTAACGTTTTTTAGCATGTATAAACATCATTATTAACTGGCGTCCTGTTAAAACTCCTTTTCTATGATAGACAGTCTGTGCTCTTAGGTGGACAAGGCCTAGATGACTGGCCTTCACCAGCATCCTCATCTCTGTCCCTGGTCCCCAGCTTTAGCCTCGCTCTTGCATGCTGGACCACTTCAGTGCAGCTCTCAGTCTTGCTGTGCCTCTGTGTCTCATGTGCTCCTTGGCTACATGGAATGCTCCCACTCACCCAGCAGGCTCCTACTCCTCATTTAAGATGTAGATTAAGTGTTGTCTCCTCCTGGATGTAGATTAAGTGTTGCCTCCTCCTGGAATCCTACCCAGAACTCTCCGGGCTGGGGGTGGGGGGTTCCTCTGTGCTGATGTTGCACCTTGTTCCTACCCCTCCAACAGCACTTAGGAGAATGTGTTGTAATCATTTGTGTATGAATCTGCCTGTATGAGATGCAAGGCAAGATTTGCATACGTGTGTGTGTATCTCCCCAGCATCTAATAGGAACACCAGTTTATGGTATATACTTAGAAGAATTTGTTTAAGAACTGAATAATCACAGTCCACATATTAGAACACACATCTTCTTTAAAAATAAATCATGGATCTTAATAGGCAACAGCTTGAATTTCCTCCTATGCAACTGCTCACCATACCATCCCCACTTACCTCCCCAACCTTGAACCCCAGCACAGAGGAGCCAGGTTCTCTGTGGTTTCCTCACACGCTTTCTCATGATAAAATGTATAATCTGAAGGATCTTGACTAAGTACTTTTGCCTACCTCCCTTGGAGAGCTGGAAACAGTAGAAATTAGGATCTAGAAGGCTTTGCGTATGCAAGTTGGGATGGAAGCAGGCGCAGAAAGGTAGGATAGCCTAGCTTAAATCCATATTTCAGCTTAGGAAGAAAGATCTAGGGCATGCTGTCAGGACAGGAGTGATCCATTACAGAGCGTGCTACCTCCCAGCTTCCAGTGTCTGGGAGACAGACTGTAGAAGGGAGGGCTGAGGATGTCTCAGGTTTAATGTTCTTGGATCAGAAGGTACACTGGAATGCCTGAACTCTTAATAGTCAAATTTTAAGAACAGAGAGAGGCTGCATCCCTCCTTTCCCCAATAAAGGAGAATAATTCCATCACCACTAGTTTCTGTTTCCTATAATTTCTTTTTTTTCTTTTTTTTTTTTTTTTTTTTTTGAGATGGAGTTCACTTTTGTTGCCTAGGCTTGACTGTTATGGTATAATCTTGGGTCACTGCAACCTCCACCTTCTGGGTTCAAGAAATTCTCTGGCCTCAGCCTCCCAAGTAGTTGAGATTACAGGCATGCGCCACCATGCCCAGCTAATTTCGTATTTTTAGTAGAGACAGGGTTTCACCACGTTGGTCAGGCTGATCTTGAGCTCCTGACCTCAGGTGATCCACCTGCCTCGGCCCTCCCAAAGTGCTGGGATTACAGGCAGGAGCCACTGTGCCCAGCCTATTTCCTGTAATTTCTATGCTATGAAATACAACCTTCTGTTCATAATGAGAGTTTAAGGCTCAAATTTAATTGCAGATGCCTGGAAGAGTTAACATATTATCCTCAACAAAAATATGCTGCTAGTTTATTTTCATTCACCCATTTCATAATTATGTATGTGGACCTCCTGAGAGCTAGACACTGTGTTCAACATTGGGTGTACGACAGTGAGCCAAATGGATCTCGTCTCTGTCCTCTTGTTACCTTGGCCTTTACTAGTTTGAGAAGGGAAAGAATTTTTTAAGCATCTAGTAATATCAGGAAGATTTATTCTGTGAGATGAGGTGAGTAACGTAAAGTGAAATCTGGAGATCTGAAAAGACAAGCTTTTTATAACTTCACCCAGATCAGCTCTTACCTATCTTCATCTTTGTCGGGGGAAAATAGCAGCTTCTGAAAAAAGTACTTCCTATTCTTGGCTACCAGGTACTCGCAGGTCTTTCATTTGTTAATTCCTTAGTGCCTGTTAGATGCCAGCTTGGTGCTGGGTAATGACTGAGAATCTAGAGGTGACAGATGGGTCTGTTCTGAAGGATCCTCATTCCTGCTCCCTTGTAAGCAGAGTGACCACATCACTTTATCATCCAAACTAGGGCATTTCTGAGAGTGTAGAATAAAAAGGCACTTCTTGCAGAGTGGTATAAACATACCTCCTGTAGCTGTGTCTGCTACAACTTCTTCTTAGGGAATAACCTATCAAAAGTCAGTGCTACCTCTTGAAGGAGATTCTGATGCTTTGTCAGCCAACTTGTGTCTGCTGCTTTTGGAGGGGTCAGTGCTGTAACTGTAGCCCCCAAGATGGGTAGAAAATATTGACAGACATTTTTTATGGGTTACATGCCTTTCTGGAAAAAAAAAATTCAGCACTGAATTTTTTTTATTAGAATATACTTCTTAAAAAGTATATTCTGATACTCAAGGATTTAATGCAAACTAAAAGGCTTACTAATCAAGAAAATAAATAAATAGTTGTAGACTTATACCACGCTACAAATATTGGGATGCCTATAACAAGAATGTTCAAGCCATCTTCTCTGTGTGCTGTAGCAGGACTGGTCAGGCTTTAACTTAGTATACATATTTGATGTTTACTAACCTTTCATTTCATAATGACTCTACCAGCTGTATCTTGCAGGCCGCCTAGTGAGTCTCAGTTCAACTAGCCAGTACTTCACGTTTCTGGCAAGGACATCAGCACTGAATATTTCTCCCACCACCACCCTAACCAGGAAAAGTTAGCTAGCTACCCATGCCACCCCTTATATGATCTGCAAGATCTCTATATGTTGTCTTGCAAGGAGAGGTGTGACTTACCTTGGGTCAGAAAAGCAGGATGATGGCAGTGGCTGTGGGAGGGGTTGGGGAGGGAGAAGGTTATTGTGGTGATCTTTCAGATTTAATCACGTGTTAAAACGAGACCTTTGCTCAGTAAAATAAGAGTTAAAGCTGGAGGTAAGAAGTAAAAGTCTGCCAAACCCATCCCAGCTTATTTTCTTGCAGCCAATAATAATTAATTAGTTTAAAATTTTAAAATACAAAACAAATGGTAAATTGAATATGACACTGGTACAAGAAACTTTTTTATGAAGCATTTGATTTTTTTTTGTATTCCATGAGTTATTTTCACATTCCTAGAATTCTTCTCTTCTGCCACCGATTGTGAAGTTTCTGTAAAAAATTCCCTTTAAATATTTTACCTTGTTAGAGAAACTATATAAAACACTCAGCCAGTTTTCTTATACTTGATCCAAACCAATCCATCAAGAATGGTAGGAGGAGGAGGAGCAGGATAATATTATTTGGGGAAAAGTCTAAAGCAGTGCCACTTATAGTGTGGTCCATGCACCGGCTTGAGCCACATTGCCAACCAGCTACATTATTAAGCACATTGTACACATTGTACAGTTCAGCTGACTTTTGCAAGACTTTCTCAGTGAAGGAAGCAGTGGTTGACATACATTCTGGTGCACATTCCATACCTCACGTGGACCTGCAACAAATATTTTGGCAACGGGCTACTTTGAGTTTTCACTGGTCTAAGGCACAAAGAAGGTGATTTTCTAAAGTCTCATATTAAATATTATAAACAGGATTCCATTTCAGGTCTTTCATTTTTTTTTTCTTTTAGTCTGTGGCCTAACCTAGAGTGAGGTCTTAGTTCATTGAATCATTGAATTGATTTGATTTCTTATCATTCAGTAACTGAATTATTCTCTCTTACTCTGTACCTTTTACTGGCTGTTAAGCCTTTACTTTAAAGGCTTTGGAAGTTACTACACATTAAAAAAGAAAAGAAAAGAAATGAAATGATAAAGTAGATATCCTTCCCCAGAGCCGTGCCACATAATATAAACAAAGGCTTGGCTCCCTCCTCCTCCACGCGACTGGCCACGTGTGTGAGAGCACTTCTGCTTGGACAGCTGCCACCATGTGCTGGGCTCAACTTGAGGTTTCCCTGGGCTTTGTGCATATGCCAGATGGCTCTGCCTCAGTTGGCTGCCTTGGCCCATAATTTAGGTAGCATTCTTCATATTGGTAGATTTATTGTCTCATTAATTTTAATATTTCCAAAGCTTTCCCAATCCAGAAGCCGCTAGGCTAGATCTCAAGCTGTGTATGTCCTATTAATAGGTGACTCTCAAAGCTCCTCTCTATAAAATGGATCAAGGTAAAGTGAGAGTGACCGTATGAAAAAGTTGATCCTGGCGAAGTTAGTTACATATTGATTTTTCTTTTCCTTTGGCATAGGTCTTCAGACTAATTAGAACTTTTCTGGAATTCACGTTTCATATGACAAGATTATAAAGATAGCTTGAAGCTTATCTCCATAAGTGTTTGTACTTTAATCAAGTGATTATGTGCATTAAAGGAGACACGAATTATTTCTTGTCTTATACATAGACTGTATTGCAGAACATTTGGCCGCTGTTATAATTTGTAGTCCTAGCTGCATGTGAGCCTTCCCCCAACAGTGGTTGTGAGATTGTCATTAGATTCCTAGAGTATTTTGCTTTATATGCATATTGTCTTGTTAATATTCCCAGAATGTGCTCCTGGATGTAAGACTTTTCTCTTGGCATCCAGGCATGTAGCATAGTAAATAAGACCTTGCTGCAGACAGAAAAGGGCTGGGAAGACTTTGCTTTGTGCCTCTAGAAACCGAAGTCAGATGGATTCCCTGTGTCATATAATTTCTTCCCTCCATGATGTGATTATTTCCTTCTCATTTCCTTTGTTTAATTATATTCAAACTCATGAACTACACAAAATCTGTAGAAGAGAGTGGAAGTTTCTGAACTGCACAGGAAGCTCTAGCATACTTTCCAAGATGCAGAATGATGCTACTTGAGCTATGCCTGATGCCTCTATATATATATGTTTTATTCATCTACTAGATGACATACAAGAATGCCTGATAGGCACTCTCAGAATGTTTTACCTCTCGGATTAAGAAACACCTGTTTCCCTAATAAACACCTCTGTTTCTTTTTAGAAAGAGCCTTCTACCTAACTTAGCAAAAGCATACTTGGATTTATGGAAATGCTTACTTTTATTGTCAGAAAATAGCCCTAAAAAGACTTCACCAAATATGCACATGAAAAGATGCTCTTTTAGAGAAATGCAAAGTAAAGCTACTATAGGATGCCACAACAGAGTTACTAGAATGGCTAAAATTAAAGACTGACCACACTAAGTGTTAGCAAGTGTGTAAGTTCCAATGTGTAGACTCTCATACGCTGCTGGTGGGAATGTAAAAATGGTATAGTCACCCTGGAAAACATTTTGACAGTTTCTTAAAAAATTAAAAATATTTCTATTATGTGATCCAGCCATTCCACTCCTGGGTATCTACCCAAGCAAAACGAAAGTGTATATCTATACAGAGTATGTACATGAATGTTAATAACAGCTTTGTTACAGCAGAACTCAGAAACACCCAAATACTCATCAAGAGGTGAATATGTAAACAAACTGGTATAGCATACAATAGAATACTACTTAGCAATAAAAAGGAATGAATTATTGATTCATTGCTCAATGATTTATTGATCCGTCATGGATTGTGATTATATTTTTTATTGATCAATAAAAAATAGTCATGATCAATAAATCATTCTTTTTATTGACAAGTAAAATAATTATGATATGTGAGAGGAGCTAGATAAAATGAGTAGGTAGTAGATGATTCTGCTTGTATAACATTTAGAAAGTGCAAATTAATCTATAGTGACAGAAAACAAATCAGTGGTTTCCTTGAGAAAGCAGAGGATCAGAAAGAGGAAGGTGGGAGGAATTACAGATGGACACAGGAAAACTGATGGACCTACTCATTATCTTGATTGTGGTGATGGTTTCACAAGTGTGTACACATGTTCAAACTCACACTTGAAAAACGTGCAGTTTGAGGTATGTCAGTTATACTTCAGCAAGGCTGTTAAGCAAACAAAAAGCCTCACCCCTAAGCTACTTACATTAGTATAAGAAAAGATGTTAGGAAGTATTTAGGAAAGTGGTTGTTAAGATTTCAAAGGACATGGTCCCACTTATAGTCTGGTAAATGCCGTGAAACCACTTTAGCAAAAATTATAACAGAAAATTATGTCAGTGGAAGAGATCAGACCTGACTCCATCTTGCTTCTAACCTTTAAGATGTCCTTGTTCATTCCTGTCAGTAGGCCAAATTAACTTTGGGAAGGAATTTAGTTCGTAATTTCACTCTGAAAATTTTCTTTCAGAGCTAATACCCTCTCCACTGCAGCCCCCCAAAACCACCTCTTGCCTGGGAAGCAGTCTGCCTTTGTAGGATTAACATATTAGTTACAAGATTAGAGATTATGGTTTAGGGACCTTGGACCCTCTGCTGCAAGAGTCTGAACCTCCCCAAATTGCTCCTGGGAATAACATTACTATTGTAAAACCTAAGATCAGTGCTTGAGATATTTTGCAGACCCTACACTCAGTGCACCAGCTGGCATCACCCAGACTAGTAATCTGGCTCAGCCAGTTCAGTGATCCCACCCAGAAACAGAAGACAGCTAGAAAACCTCAGTTCAACCCCCAATGATTCAATCTCCAACCCAACCAATCAGCACTCCCCATTTTCCAAGCCCCTTCCTCAAAATTATCCTTAAAAACTCCAACCCCAAATGCTCAAGGGGACTGATTTGAGTAACCGTAAAACTCCAGTCTCCCACACAGCCAACTCTGTGAATTACTTTTTCTCCATTGCAGTTCCCCTAGTCTTGATAAGTTGGCTCTGTCTAGGCAGTGGGCAAGATGAAACCGTTGGCAGTTACAGCCATATACCCTCTCCCCAGAAATGTGCACATGAAGTTTTGCCTACAGTTTAGAGATTCCCAGACTGATAACCCCTGGTTAAGACACCTATAGAATTCTTCATCATTTTCAAAGAAACGAAGTACTTTTCAACAGCTGTGGCTGCCACACAGCAATCCCCTTTGTTTTTTCCAAAGCAGGTAATTCTTACCTTCATCTCAGATGAATTTGGGATATTCCTGGTAAGCATGACTTTATATCAAGTTTAGTCATTTTTCATACAGTATTTTTATTTCTACTTTCTTCATCTTCATTCTGAAGAAGAATTAAACTATAAGCTTACTAGTACATCACTGCTATAAGCTAAGTGAGGATACAATTTTATTGATTACACCACTTCATTGCTTTCAAGATGAGCAATAATAACATAATGATTATTGGACACTTCCCATTACCACACTGTCAACCAGTTCATAAAACTGTACCTTAAACACATTAAAGGAAATTCAGGATCAGAATATCAATTTTATGGTTATGTTTTAAAGGACAGAGTCAGTATCAGCCAGGTTTGTTATGCCAAACTGAATCAGACATTTGCACTATGCCCAAGTAGTACTAATAAACTGGAATTTACCTGAGCTGTAAGGAGAATGGCAGGTGTATTTCTCTGTTTTTAAAAAATTTCTCAGACATTCCTTCTTCTGTATGTAAATAAGACTAATACTGTATTCAAGTCTGTTTGACATTTTCATTTTAAAATCTGCATACTCATTGTACCTGTAACATTCCTAGAATTGTAACCACCCAATGGGTTCTCTTTGCCCACTGCGCAAATAAAGACCACTGCATTGCAGTAAAGAAAGAGTTAATTGATGTGAAGCTGGCCCTGTGACACAGGGAAGAGTTATTACTCAAACCTGTCTCTCTGAAGGCTTGTAGGCCAGGGATATTTCAAAGGCAGTTTGTTAGAAGGGAGGTAGGTGGCTAGAAATGGGTGCCTGCTACTGATTGGTTGGGGCAGAGAAAATCACAGGGGGTCAAACCTGTCCTCTTGAGCTCACTTGCTTCTGACTAGAGCCATGAAGGCAGAGGTTGGCAGGTCCAGGTGGAGCCATGGATGTCAGACATGCAAAAAACCTGAAAATCTCAAAAGCCAATATATAATAGTGATGTTATCTACAGGCATGGCTGGCAATCATTTATGTCTGCACTTTACCAGAATTCAGGCTTCTCTCCTCCCTCTTGTCTCGTGTCGTCTCTCATTACCTTTACAAAGGCAGTTGAGCTTTTGGGAAGGCCTGTTATCATCTTAACTATTAATATAACTTATTTTCCAAAGTTAGCTGGTCTAAGCCCAGGAAGAGTTAAGGCAGCCTGAAAGCTAAAGGCAATAGGAGGTGTTAGCTACATCAAATCCCCCTGCTAATAATTTTTGCAAAGTCATTTTCAGAATTTCTTCTAACTACTGTTTTATCTCACTATCCAGACTTCTAAGTGAAATGCCAGGATAAATTACATGTAGTATAGTCACTTCTTTTCATTACTGTTTGCACTCTTATAAATTTGATCATGAGAAACATCTCCTAAGGTAACTATACTGTGTCTTTCCCTATAGGCAGAGTCTTAGGGTTTCCCAGGAAAAGATAGAGAGGCACAGATTTGTATGCAGGTAATTTTTTAAGGAGTGCTTTCAAGATCAGTATCTGTGAGAGAACAAAGGAAGTAGAATTTGGCAGATAGATAATTGTGTTTGAACTGTAGCAAATGCCTCCTTTAGCAAAGAGAGGAATGAAGCTGAGATGACCTTTAGGGTTGTCCTGCCTTAAGGCAGTGGGGCCTTTTTGCTATCATGACCAGTCATTCAATACAGGCTGCCTTAGGAGAGAGAGCATGAACATAGCAAAGACAGCTCTCTGTGGCCATGGAGAATTCCCAAAAAAGAACTAAGCTAACAGTTACCAGCCACCAAGAATACCAGCAGATGGCAGAATAGTTGCCTCATTCCTGAAGAGAAGATCTGGGCAGCACACCACAGTATCTGCTACAGTCCACCTTTTTCACTACTTGGATCCACCTTGGAATAGTTCTTCTGGATTGCTTGATCTTTTTTCCTGGGGGAAGATTGTAAGAGGGAAAGTTAGTAGTGTGAGTTATAGTCCTTACACCTGGTCTTGAGGCCTCTCTGATACTCCTCATCCCCATCATCTACATTCTACTGGAGATTTCCTCTGCTAGTCTCAGTGGTTTACGTGGTTGGGGTGGCCTAGACTTACCCCTGAAAAAACTGAATGAAAAATGCTAAGTCTTTTAACTCATGTTTGCCTAGGATATGATACCAAATGCTCATTTGAGGTGAGCCAAGAGTAATTATTTGAATTTTGTCTCTTCCACAATGAGTCATGGAATGCAGAACTTTTAATAACAAAATCTTTAAAGACTCTGGAAGGACAGGGTGGCCATCCTGGTTCTCCATGAGTCCATGCTTAATTAATATTAGACATACTAACTTTTGAATACAAGTTGTTTCTCCAAATTGGGTGCATAGCACTGATATCTGATGGGTTATCATAGCTAATTTGATTTAGACCATGGAATTCATTCAAAATTGTATATCTAAACAATTTCAGTATCAGCTGATTTAGTATGAAAATCAATTTTTGCTCTACTTGAGTTAGCAGTTTTATTACCTGGTCAGTCTTTTCATTAAAGTTCCAGGAATTCTTACCTAGTTGAAATGATGTGATTCTAACGTTATTAGAAACCTGTATTCAAGAGTGCTTTTGGGGTCCTTTCCATCTTTTCCTGAACCTCCTAAAAGACACTATACTGTAGCACAGGCATCCCCAAACTTTTTACACAGGAGGTCAGTTCACTGTCCCTCAGACCGTTGGAGGGCCACCACATACTGTGCTCCTCTCACTGACCATCGATGAAAGAGGTACCCCTTCCTGAAGCGTGGTGGGGGGCCAGATAAATTGCCTCAGGGGGCTGCATGCGGCCCACAGGCCATAGTTTGGGGACGCCTGCTCTAGCATTTTGCATGCTTGTGAAGTTTTCACAAACTGCATCAGCATTAAGCACTTAACCATAGAAATGACTTTAAATAGTTATAGTTAAAAACACAATTGACCAGGAAATTTAGTTATTTCTATGGTCTGGAATAATAACATAATAGCCATAATTATGATTGGTAGCATATACTCAGACATATTAGAATTTTTAAACTCCTATACAATTTGACATATATTAATATCATTCACTAAAATATAACCTGAAGAAGATTAAAGTTTTTTTTTTTTTTTTTCAACAGTGCTTCCCATGTACTAAACATGTTAAATAATTGTTTGCCTTTCATTTAGATGCTTAAGGGGCCTTGTATAGTATCTCAGAGTTAGAGGTCAGAAAAGATAATTTTGAAGCTGAAATTTGATTTTGGAGAGCCTATCAAATATGTTAAAGGTTCAAAACACTTGATATTATGAAATAGAATTCCAGATTACCATAGGTCATTCATTTAGCCAAAATGGTGACTCAAAAAATTTTTAAAGGCAAAAACTTTACTCACTGATAAAGGGAAGACTTAGATTTTCAAACAATTTGTCTCTTGTCTTTGACTTCTTTTTTTCTTAGTAGTTTATTCAAAAGGCAAACAAAAATCTTTTATTATCTTTTACAATTACATGAAAATTGATTTGAGAGAAAACCAAATTTTACCCTTGCATTAATGTACTATAAATGTCCACCCCAATTTTTAATAAAATGTTATACAATCTTAATCAGTTTAACCATAAGGTGAGATTCTCATAAACTTTACATAACCTTTACAAGTTTTTGTTAAAGAGCAGATTAGTGCTTTAAGAAAACTGTGTTTGTGCTTTTATGTCAATGCTCAATTTATGGAAAAACTGGAAAATATAACTTTAAATTTAGTCAGCATATTCACACACAGAATTTTTTTTTACAAGATAAATTTTTATAAACCTTCCACAACTGTTCAAACCTTTAGCTTATTTTTATTTAATTTAAAACAATCCTTTAACCCTCTAAATTAGGCAAAATTTATATTCCCATGCTGTCTTACAATCTTTTACCAAAAACAAATTTCATTCTCCTCACACACCTTGCATGTAAAACAATTTTTTTAGTAGTCTCAATCACATGTTATAATGGTAAGTCCAGGAACTTTTACTTTTGATGCATAATTTTCTTTCACAAATCTTTTCACAACTTATACAGACCATGCTTGGGCTTTTTGACTTGTTCTGAATATCCCTCTTTTTAAACAACTAGTTATTTTACTTTAGGATAAGAATTTACCATACAAGATCCTTTCTTATATAATATCCATTTTTTTTATAACCTTCTTTGCATAGCTGGGGGCCTGGCTAATTCTGCATGTCCCTAGGCCTTATCTAAAATCTATTGCTCCAAAATAGGCAAATTGAACAACTTTCATATGACCTTAAAGCATTTAGCAAACCTAATATCTGACCTGCCTAATTTAGTCCAAATATCTTTATTTTACCAATAATCTTTAAAGCTGTTTTTATTTCCCAAGGATTACATGAACTAAGGCATTACATTTTTACTTTTCTGATAAAATATTTAAGTACTTATTTTTTAAGCTAATTAACTAGAGCTCTTTTATATAAACATTACACACACAACACATATATAACTACACAGACAGACAGAAGATCCAGTAATTGTAAGATTTTTTTATTTGCCAGTTTTTGTTGTAATTGGATTACTGGCTTTAGGGTGGAGTCCTTGGAAGAAGAGGGCTAGAAAGCATGCAGTTCCTAGGGCCTAATAAGCAGGCACAGCTGGAAGATAAAATGGATACCCCAAAATTAAGGGTTCTACTTTTATACCAGATCCTGGATCCCCAAAACACCAGAGCCTTAGATTTTGAGGGGGATTTATCCATGGAACCCCAATTCCTGGGGTTCCATGAGGAAAACAGGTTTATTTCCAAATGGGGTCTCTGGCACCTCCTGTTTTTCCCAAGGAGTTCTAGAGTATTAGAGCTTCAGTATCTACTTTGATATTAAGCTGACTTTTATATATAGCGCTTTAAAAAAGAAAAAGTCCTTTTAAATCTTTTATTACCCAACCCTGGCTAGGCCCAATGGCCAATATTTCTGTAGTCAGAGAAAGGAAAATTTAAGATAGTTCATGGAGGGGAAGAAAATTAACAAATGATAAAGGTCACGTGGTTATCAAACCAGAAGGTACTCATTCCCCAACCAAGGAATTGAACCCTGAACCTGGGGCATCATTGTGAAAAGAGAAAGCAAGGCCACATGGTCACAGGTCAGATTCCAAGGACATAACTGGCCAGTTTGCTGGGCTGTCTTAAACAGCAGGCTTATGGGGTCCTAGACACACATTTTATCCTAAGATACCTCTCTTCATGGCAAACTACAGAAAGACACACAAAGCATACCAGATTTATTACAGCTCAAGATCAGCCTCAGAATGCTTTTTTTGTAGTCATTAAAACTTTACAGAGAGATAAACAGTGACTTCTACCATTCACTTAAACAGTTTGTACAGAGAGAGGCCAAAGTCAGACTGGTAAGAAATTCTTGCTCTTTTGCAATCATGCCAGGCTTCTCGGTTCCCTTTCCCTGAGCAGCCCTAGTTACCCTGCTTGCCACACTGTAGCCCTGGGGACCAAGCCACATCATAAAGGAAAATCATCTTTTTGTTGTTACTGTTTCATCAACCACAGTTAAAAGCCTCTCAGTTTTGCAAGTTGCTGTCCAAGGGGTTGCAGGGGTAACCCAATTAACATTTTTTTCTTCTGGCCAGAGCAAAATACATGGGGCAAAACACATTAGCCATTCTCCTTAGAACCCAGTATTGAACTGACAAGGCTCAGACTTGCCCCCAATGGGGCCCTGTCATCTTTAAGCCATTTTAACCAAGAGGGACTTTACTGAGGGGAGGGCCTCTAACCCAACCCCATCCTTTATTCAGATAAAATGTACCCCATTACTTATCCACTGTCAGCCAATTGATGCTGCAGTCTTTTTCCTTTGGATTGGTATAGTAACTAAGCTGAAAGATTAGCAGATTTAATTTTTCATTTTTAAATGCACTTCCATGCATTGTTGTTTATTCAGAACATTCCACTGTTAGTTACCTTTAGTAAGAGTTTGCCATCTGTAAGACTCCACTGCTTTCTGTGCCTAATGTATAAGCCTGAAGGAACTCAGTTTTTCAGAAATTAAGGGTCACATTTTTACCTAAAATACTGGCTTTTCTCTTGGGTTCCCTTGATCAACTTAGCCAATAATTTTTTTCCTATATGCGCAAGAAAAATGAAACAATGGGGTAGAACACAAAAATATCTGCAAATTTTTAAAAGTCAAATTTTACACCCCTAAAATGTTATCATTTGCTACCAGTTTCCTTCTGACCTAGTCAGATGTAAGAGGCCTCTAACTTGATCCAGGCCAGTCAGTTACCAGATTAAATCCATTCCTGGACCCATTTCAGTTTCTGTCTTGACTTCCAAACTCAGTTTGGATCAGAAATTTGCTCAAAGAAATTCTGAGCGCTCAAACACAAATCCATGGATCTCCAAAATCCGAGAGAGAACTTACCCATGATCCCCAGGTGCTCTGAGAGATCCGTGGATTCAAGTGGGTCCTGCAGTTACCTTGCATGTTCGTTCAGTGTTCGTGGGGTAATTAGAAGCTTTTCTTCAGGTCCCACTTCTGATACCATCTGTTAAAAACTCCAACCAAATTAAATTTGAAGGAGTTTAATTGAGCAATGAATGATTTGCAAGTTAGTCAGCCACCAGAATCACAGCAGATTCAGTGAGACTCCAGGGGTGCCTTATGGTCAGACAAATTTAGGGACAAAAAATGTAATGTACAAATCGGAATTGAGATACAGAAACAACTGGATTGGCTACAGCTCGATGCCTGCCTTATTTGAGCACAGTTTGAATGCTCAGCAGTGTGTTACTGGTTGAAGTACTGCTGCTGAGATTGTCCAGGACTCAGTGATTGTTACAGGTGCATACTCCTAAGTTAGGTTTTCAGTCTTGTCTACCTATTTCGTTAGGTTATACATGAAGATATGTTGTCTACCTATTTCATTAGATTATACACGATATATATTTCACAGTTCATACATGAGGATTCAAATATAGAAGTACAGAGTCCTTCTCAAGCCATATTTAGTTTGCTTTAACAGGGCAAACAAATGGGATTATTGTTTAGGAGACACATTTGTAGAAACTTTCCAAAACAGGAATAATTCTTCTTTTAGAAAGTCTTAATTTGGGGTTCTTAGAGTCTTATAATCCTCTAAATTGTATCAAACTTCTGTGTGCATGTGTCTGGGGAGAGGGCCTAGAGGATATTTATCAACTACAGTGAACTAGACATTGTGCTATGCACTGGTATCACTAAAATTCATTTTTTCATTTATTCATGTATTCAACACAGACTGATATCCATCTATGTCAGGCACTGACAACATCAAACAAAACAGACTTCCAGTATTCACTGGAGCTCATTTTCTGGGTATGTGGAGTAGGTGAAGGGCCTCATCCAAAAATAATGTGTGAATATCTAGCATGTTAGGTGGTGATAAATACTACGAGAAAGAAAAATTCTGGGTAAAAAGAGAGTGTGAGGGGATGCTGGGGGGTATTAATAGGGTAGCCAGGGACATTTGAGCAGAAACTGAAAGGAAGGGAGGGAGGCAGTCATGGAGGTCATGGAGGAAGAACATTTCCAGGAGATGGAATGGCAGATACAGAGGTTCTGGGTGAGCCCCTGCCCTAAATGCTCCAGGGTCAGCATGGAGGCTATTGTGGCTGAAGCAGGAGCAGCAAGAGAGAGAGTGGTGAGGGATGAGGGCAGAGAAGGAGCAAGAGGCCTTATCAGGTGGGTTTTGTAGACCATTGTAGAGACCATGACTTTACTCTGAGCTGGAAGGCCATCTGAGGGTTTTGAATAGAAAAGTCACATGGTCGGCCACGTGCGGTGGCTCACACCTGTAATCCCAGCACTCTAGGAGGCCAAGGTGGGTGTATCATGATGCCAGGAGTTCAAGACCAGCCTGACCAACATGGTGAAACCCCATCTCTAATAAAAATACAAAAATTAGCCAGGCATGGTTGGCACATACCTGTAATCCCAGCTACTCAGGAGGCTGAGCAGGAGAATTGATTGAACCCAGGGGGCAGAAGTTGTGGTGAGCCAAGATTGTGCCACTGCACTCCAGCCTGGGCAAGAGAGTGAAACTCTGTCTCAAAAAAAAAAAAAAAAAAAAAAAGTCATATGGTCTTTCTACATGTTAGAAATCTCCCCTGCCCACTGGGTGAAGGCTAGGCCATTGAGGGACCAGGGTGGGAGCAGAGAGACCACAGGCTACTGACAAGCTTAGTGGCAAGTTGGTGGTAGCCTCAATTGGAGAGCAGCAGTGGAGGTGGTGAGAAGTCGTCGGTTTCTACATATGTAGTTGTATTTTAAAGATGCATGTTTTACAAAGATGAATGAGATTTTGTCTGGGTTTTCAAGAGTTTGAATCTAATGGGGATATCAGATCTGTAACAGATTATTTCAATACACGATGGTAAGAGCAGGGGCAGAGAGCTGGACAGGGAGGAGTTATGGAGCCTTTCCTGGGAAGATTCAGGGTAGGAAATGGCAAAAGATAATAAGCTGGAGTGGTTGGCCAAGGCCAGACCATGGAGGGTCTCACTGACCATGTTAAAAATTTGGACTTTATCCTGAAGTTAATGGGAGCCGTTAAACAGCATTGCTTAAGGAGGTAACACACTCTAGTTCTCAATCTGCATTCTCCAGTGAGTGTGAGAAAGAGGGCTCTAAGGAGGTGAGACCGAAGGCAAGGAAACCAGATAAGATATTGCAGTTGTCCAGGGCAGAGAGGAATAATTTATTAATCACTTGCTATACATCAAGCATTATTCTAAGCGCTTTATGAATGTTAATTAATCCTCAAAACAAACCCTATAGGGTAGGCACCATTAATATCTTCATTTCACCAGTGACCAGTGCATGGCCTTGAGCGCAAAGAGGAGGCTAAGTAAACTTCGTTCAGGTTTACGCAGGTCACACAGCTGTGAGCAGGAGGATTTCAACCCCGGCACCCTGGCTCAGGAATTCAGGTTCCTCTACACTGTGCTACAGTGCATCTCATGAAGATAAAAGCCTGGAGATTTAGGGGAGATAATGGGGTGAATCTTCTATTTTGTCCCAAACTGAGTAAGTTTTCTGTTTGTGTCACTGTACTTTAAAGAAATCTAATTAGAAACAAAAATTAATTTTATATTAGTGTTCTAGCGGTATCCATAAGAAACCTACTCTCATACCATCTCCTTTTCTCCTTACATAGAGCTTGGATTCTCTCTCTTTGCAATCTCATGCTGCCTTTCTGCATCAATCTATTCAGGGTGTCTCTTTGGATAAAACAATATTTTGAAGTCATCACCTTGTTAAGTAACCCAAGACCATGCTTTTGTCTAATGTTAGCAATTTCTTACTATTGGAAGTAGTACCTTAGACTCAGTGTTCATCTTTTCCCCATAGCTTGTGTTTGGAAATAGCTAGAATTAAGTGAATTAACTCACTGTCACCAGAACATGGGATTGTTGTGAAATAAGCTGGTATCTTGAGAAAAAGTGTATCTTTTGGCTACTCAGAATATAGACATAGACTGTAAATAGTCATTATATAACTTATTTTTCTGTCAAAATGTGAAAATTTTCTCAAATAACTTAAAATGGAACTACCATTTAACCCAACAATCCCACGACTTGGTATGTATCCAAAAGAAAATAAATTGTGCTACCAAAAAGATGCATGTATGCGTATGTGCATCACAGCACTATTCACAATAGCAGAGACATCAAATCAACCCAAGTGCCTATCAACAGTGGATTGGGTAAAGAAAATGTGGTACATATACAGCATAGAATACTACGCAGCCATGAAACAGAGAAACTGTGACATTTGCAGGTACATAGATGCAGCTGGAGGCCATTATCCTAAGTGAATTAATGCAGGGACAGAAAACCAAATACCACATGTTCTCACTTGTGAGAGCTAAACATTGAGTGCACAACGGATACAAAGAAGGGACAGACACCAGGGCTGACTTGAGTGGAGAAGGAGAGAGAGAGGCAAGGGTTGAAAAATTGTTGGGTACTATGCTCAGTTCTTGGGTAACAGGATCAGTCATACCCCAGACCTCAACATTACACAATATACCTACGTAATAAACCTGCATATGAACCCCTGAATCTGAAATAAAAGTTGAAATTATTTTTTTTTAATGTGGAGAATTTTAGTCGTGCAAGGAATGCACATAGAAAACAGTGTCTGGAAAATGCCTGACATAGTTTGCAAAAAGTGTTGGCTCTGCTGCCTTGCCTCCAGTGGATTGCCCCAAGCATGATCTTATTCCTTCTCTGTTTAGATTCAGGGAAGTACTGAGCATCAGCGTCTTTTCCATGTGGCTGTTAATGATACCGTTATAGTTTCATAAAGAACAATACTTACCTTAGGCCAAATGTTCTCCAAAAATAAAAGTAAATAGAAACTTCCAGCCCTGACAGGTATTCAAGCCTCTAAATTATGATACAGAGGAACAAAAACAAAAAAAATAGAAAACAATTAATTGTTCACCCGAAGATGTCCTATAGCCCCAGTGGTAGGGCTTGAGGGCCACAGTCCCTGGAGCCTCAGTGTATATTATTGGTGTTCTTGTTTGCCCAGGTGACAGAGAAAGATGGGCTGGGAAGGGAGGGACTAGCTTGAAGATAGCACAGTATCTGCAGCAGAAACCAAGGGGCATGAGTTTTATTTGGGAAAGCCGAGAGGAATTTGAAATGAGGCAGTGTCTACTGAACAAGCAGGGTTCAGAAGCCCCATATTTTCTGGAAACTTGAGTGCCTTACAACAGAAAGGTCAGTGTTCTCAGCACAGGCTCAGGCGGCTCTAAAGCAACAGCTAGCCCTACCCATCTCTCCCTTCTCAGCTCATATTCCAGGTAAGGAGCATTTTTATTTTTGAAATCCAGGTGCACAGGTCAGGAGAAGGGAGAAAACAGTGACACCCATCCTTTTAATGAGCATTGCTACTGGAAAAGAAATTAGCATCACCCTGAATTTTATGTGATGTCAGTTAAATGAAGGTGTTTTATAGCACTTTACAACAAATTAGAATCAACCAAATTGAAAGTAAGCCTAGCAGCTGGGATAAGTAATCAGGTAAGTGGCCAGTTTTGCTATTTTTGCTTTGAGCTGAAGACAGAATTTGAATTTTTAATGTCCCAGAGATGTGAGAGTCACAACTGGGGAGCGTGGTTTCTGGGATGATTGTTTAAAATGTAGGCAGCTCCATCTTGCCCTTCAGTCTCCAGCTTGCTCGACATATTCCCTGGAAATTGGCCCTCGTATATATACGTGTACACTAGAGAGAGGGTTGTGAATTAGTGTAGGCTAGAGCTCTGCTTTTGGCTGAACATTAGCGAGCAGACTGGAAATAGATGACCCAGAACAAGGCAGTAAATCATCCACATTAACCGAGAAACTCTAATAAAAGGACTGAAATTTATATGAAGAATTTATGGCCACTCATGAAATCAGCCCAAATCAGAGAAACTATTAGAACACTTTTATGTTTTAAGAAAATGGGTACTGTGTTCATTTGGTGTAATTTGCATATAGTCAGAATGCCCTGACATGATAAATACTGGCTTTGGTGGACAGGGTTTTACAGCAGAGCTGTGCACTCCATGAGCCAATGTTTCTTGCATAAATTACGTGATGATTTTAATGTCTAAAATACGTTCAGAAAACTGTTGAAAGGCCACAGGAAGCTTTGCAATGCTAACCATTCTGGAATTGGTGCCCTGGGATATACCTGATATGTGTGTGCTTGCTTATGTGGGCAAAAGAAAGAGGAAAAAAAGAGGCAGTGGGTGGGAGGGGTGAAAATGAAACCGCACATCACTCAGAGTGGAAGTATTAAAAGAGCAACAAATGAAGATAAAATGATGCTTGCAATTATGGTTTATAAAGAGAAATAGGCCATATTGAGTATATAATTTTCCTTTTTTCTCCTCTGCAGCTGATGGATTAAATGAAATAAACTATCTGCAGAAAATCCATGTATCTAGGTTGTTGTCAATCTTAGAGAAAAATTAAATTTGCACAGATTTTGTACTACTTTGCACTTACGAATTTTCCACTTGAAACACTTTTCTCAAAATACTTATATGTTTACTATTTTATCTTAAATTTTTTATCTAAAAAATCAGATAATTTTTCAATACCTAATTACTGAAGCAGCAGATAATTTTACTCATAAAAAAAATAAGTGACAAAGACATTCTCCCATAATTTCTTCAACAGTAACTTATTGTTCACTAAGCAATAGCCCTTATTTGATTTTCAGGACTTTATGCTTCAGGTGTGGATATGGAGAAAGTAAGTTTTAAGTTTCCATCATCATTACCTCTTGATAATTCTGTTCAGAAACAGTACCCTGAGCCAGTGGAGTAAGTAGGAAAAGCTCACTTCTCTACTGGGGTGTCAAATATATCATGACACCGTGGAGAACAAGGACAGATCTCCAATGAATCCAGCTAATACTGGTAACATATCTGCAGCACTGAGCTCCAAACTGACAGCCTCCAGTCTAGTGCTTGACCCTGTTCAGTGAACTTGGGTATTATTCAAGGTGGCATTTCCCTGGTTTGACAGATCATTGTGCTCTGAAAGCCTTAAAACATGCACTTGAGTTGTAGAGGTTATCCACTGTATTTTGTTGCTTTGATAAAAATGGATTCAAGAGAATTGAGTGAATTTATAGGACAGGAGTTCAAATGTGCTGACCTTCTATTTCCAGAGAAAGGTTCCCCGCCTCCCCCTCCAACCCATTACCTCTCTTCTTTGTGGTACTGCCCTCTCCTGGCTAATAAATTTCTTGGTAATGAATATTTAGAAAAGCCAAGTGGTGGAAACCCTGGGACCTCCTATCATTTCTTCTTTCCATTAGAAAGTAATTTCAGATTTTATTATATGAAATGCAGAATTGACATACAGAGATTAATTCAGATGTGCATAGGTACAAGATTGCTGAAATGATATCAATTGTTGTAGAAAAATATGTGTATGAGAGTAATTTGGTCATTTATATGGACTTTGCAATGTTTATGAAAGAAATGATTTTGCAGTTTATTGCATCATTAGTCAAATTTTCTGAGTCATTGATGTGAAAATCCAGTGTTATTGGAAATAATTTGGACCCTTTCTCTCTCTGTTTGTATTTTACAGTGGCTGCTAATTTACAGAAGATTGTAGATGATCCCAAAGCATTAAAAACATTGACATTTAAGTTGGTAAGTGGAAAGTTATGGAAAGGAGGAGGTAATATTTTGCCATGCTGTGCCAGCAGGGAATAATAATCTAGTTTAATAATCTACTCTGTAATTTTGCTGTTGTTGTTTTCTTTTAGAACCAATTTTTGCATTTGGAAACATTTGCCTCTGCAACATTAGGGAACATTTGCTGATTGTGACTGGAAATGTTCTCTTCTGTGAGCCAGCTTGTTCTTTTCTCATCACACCTCTAAGAGTGGTCATTTGAGAATCTTGAAGCCTAGGTTATTTTGCTTGCAGTTTGTATCACAACTTGACCATACAGGCAAAATTATACTGAATTCAAAGCAACGCTCTTAACAAAGCTTTCCTAAGACAAAAGCCAAGTGGTTAAAACTTAAAAATAGAGGCTGATTGTTGCAGAAATGATTTAGGTAATCGGAAGCAACTTAAAAATAGAGGCTGATTGTTGCAGAAATGATTTAGGTAATCGAAAGCAATTGTCGAACAACTCACCAAAGGCTGGCGAACAAAGACACAACATTTTACCTCCACATTTCATATCACAGGAACAGATTGTTTGTAGAGAGAAGGTACTCCAACAGTTACGCTGTGCTAGTAGATTTTAAACGTAAGTACTAGGTGGCCACTGGGATACAGAGTACTGAACATTCTGGGGTCACTGTAAGGCCAAGATACTGGTGGTCAGAAATGGAGAGAAGTTCAGATAGTCAAAAGTGACCATTTTCCTAAGTTTTAGCAAATAGTACATTAAGACACATTTTAAAATCATAAGTTAATTGTATTAAAGGCTGGTCAGAATCCCACAAGCAACTTTAGATCTAGATGACCAGCACTTTGCTGTGCACAACATATAGTGCTGAACTTTTTTATATTTGTTGAATTAAATGGAAAATGTGGGTGACCAAAAATGTTAAATGATTAGTTACAGTAAATATGAGCCTGGTGCTAATTAACTTTCTGGGTGTTGCTTCCCATCTAATTTTAGATATCTAAGCTGTGTGATAAAAGAAAAACACAAAAGATTTTCACAGAAAGTATAAATCTGAAGGAATTCTTTTTGCTTTGGTAAGAAAGTAGCATTTTATTCAGATGTAGAGTGCTAGGGTAACAAATGGGAAAATTCCTCTTTTGGTTTGGAATGACACAGTCACCTCTTAATGTGTTGTGTTTTTTTGTTTGTTTGTGTTTGAGAGTATACTGATGAGAAAATGGCTTCCTCTGTCAAGCCAATGTATGCTTCTTTATTCATCTTTTTAATACCACCTCTAGAACGTTTTCCTAATTTCTAATATGCAAACAGAGATAAGAGTCTGAAATTCTCATGCTGGACTTTTCTCATTCTCTTATAAAAGAGGAACAGTAACGCTGGCCCTTTCCTACTACTGAAGATTTTGTAAAAACAGGCACTGTACAATCTCTAGGTAAACCATAAGAATAATGTAAAACTCTCCCTCATCTCTTAATCAGCTTATATGTTTCTTAAATTCTCTCGATTCTGTCCTCTTCCCTGCATCTCCATTTCCTGCACTGAAGCAGGATCCTCTCATCTTCAGAAACTAATCTTCCTGCCACCAATTTGCCAGCTTTTGGCTCTGTTTACCGCCCTGTGGCTATAGCCAGAGTAATCCTCCTACCATCCCAAAATGTAGTAGACACAGAGTCTCCACTGACCTCTTGTAAACTGCACACCCCAGGACGTAGCTAATGAAGCCTGGTCTGCCCCCACCCCTTCAGCTCTCCTGCTTTACCTTGATCTCTGGTAGCAAGCCCAATTCACTTGGGAACCCCAGGCTCTCTTGGGTTAATTTGCCCAGGATCACACAGTGATCACACAGATCCCGATTCTGGAAGCTGCAGACTCACCCCCTGGTCTAGCCTCAAAGCCCATGCTCTCAACAGCCATTCATTCTTGTAGGCAGGCCCCTGTGGCCTTAGGGTTGTACAGTTTTCTGGCATTTTGCAGATTCTTCCTTTTGGATGACTGGATACATTTACATTGGCTAGCAATGAATCTGCATTGGCTAAGACTAAATCTCCTTTGTACTTTCAGCAGATTGAGTAATAGTGGCCTGTCAGGCCCAGGAGAGTTTTGGAAGCAAATCATGTATGTTTTCCTTCCCATTACAGTTGGAAAATGTAGTAGTGTGGTGTTCACAGTAAATGGAAATTGATGGCTTATTCTCCCCAAAGATAAAGATGTTAAAGAAAACTAAACTCAGGAGGGACCTTATTTCTGTCACTTAACTTTCTGTCCAGCCCTTGTTAAGCCCCAGGAGGGTTTCTTTGTTGCTCTCAGCTGCCAGCCAGTTTGAAATACACTTGACAGAGCTAATTTGAACTGGTTTTTGGTCCAGTCTTCCATAGAACACTAGCATCCCAATAAACTGCAGAAATTCAAATGCATTTACCTTCATTCATTAACGTGGGTATTTTGTTGAGGAATAAAAGATCAAAGTATTTCAGCAGTGTTTTTCCTCATAAGCTGCTGCTGCACAGGATCCCTTTATCTCTCAGCTGTTTATCATTATTTTAATCTCAGTGCCTTTCATTACTTTTAAAGGAAAATATCAGGGGCCTGAAAATTGTCTAATGAACAGCAGTGTCATGATACTGTGGTTCTTTACCTCTCTGCAGAGTGGTTTCACTCCGGGAAGAACAGGGATGCTTTAAAAAATTAAATGCCTAAGGCCACAGGGGCCTGCCTCCAAGAATGAATGGCTGTTGAGAGCATGGGCTTTGGGGCTAGACCAGGGATTAGTCTGCAGCTTCCACTCTGTGATCCTGGGCAAATTAACCCTAGAGAGCCTGAGGTTCCCAAGATACGAAATGGGTCCTGTTTATAGGACCTCATATCTTGGGCCTACAACAGATATTCTGATTTAATTGTTCTTGGTGCAGCCTGGTCTTTGGGAATATTAAAAGGACTTTATGGTGGTTCCAGTGTTCAGCAAAGCCTGTCCTGAGAAGCATTTCATTTGTAGATGGCTCAATCTCCAATGTCTTTCCTCTCCCACCTCTAAGCACTATTAGAAATATTGGATATGAGTTTGAGAAGGTGTCTCTCCTTATTTTGTCCATCTGCTTATATAAATATTAAAAAAAAATAGCCCAAGGAGCAAGGATATTGGCTGTATAAGGAAGTGCATTTATTTATTTTTTCACTATCCAATGAGATCTTTGGCTTTATTTGACAGGAAAGAAAATGAGTAGGATTTCCATTGTTGGTATGGCCAGGGGCTAGGAGATCAGATTCTCCTCTTCACTTTTAACAAAGTGATTCAGGCATAGAGGGCATTACAGCTCAACTATTATGTGCTTTGAGTTTGATGTATTAGTACTGTTTTATTAGTATTGTTGTAAGCCTTGAGACAGATCTTTATTTTTAAGCCATTTCTGAATGGACTACTTGGCAGTTGTCTTGGGAGTTGTGTAAGGAAGTGAATCTTGCTGCGTTTGATTTGGAATTTTTGAAATTGCTTTAGAAAGAACATGAAATAAGATACATTTAATTTGCCCTTGAAAATAGAATACAAATTTTGAGAACATGTAATTAACATCTAATTGGTAAGCATTAACGTGGACATTATGGATTTTAGTTACTGAAGTTTAATAGCATTATATGTATTGCAGAGAGAAATTTCATAAGCATTTTCACAGTGACTAAAGGAACTTATTTTTAGAAGTTCTCGGCTTCTGCATAGTTGGAGGCTGCGTGACTAAGGCAACATTTTGCGAAGTGCAGGTAAAGTCGAGCCTGAAATGGGGTAACAACTACCTAAGAGTTTTCTCCTCCTACTGAATGGGTAGAAAAGTGAGACAAAGATCTTCAAGGAAACGTCCAGTTCCAGAAGGTTTACGTGGCAGCTCTGTGTTTCCTACTCCCAGCCTAAAACAGTTGCGGTCCGCATGTGGTCCCCAGATTGACAGTGTCAGCTTCCCTTGGAAACTGGATTACAGTGTAAATTCTGGGACCCCCATCTAGGGACTAAGGAATGAGATCTCTTGAGAGTGGGACAGAGGAATCTGTTTTAACAAGCCCTCCAGGTGATTCTCATGCAGGCTGAAGTTTGAGAACCAGTGCTTTAAAGGAAACTTGTAGTTTCACACTGGGAAGCACTGGGATAGAGCAGTAGTCCTCACACTCTATGGTGGGGGCCACCTCAGAGTCTCCTGCTGATTCCAAAGTGCACCCACACTTGGGGTGGAGGGAATCCTTGTCAGTGACACCAGGCAACCACACCTTCAGCTCGTCCATGGGATGCTGTCATGACAGGAGGGGTGAGGAGGTGGGGGTATTCACAAATCAGAATACAGCCTAAGTGAAACCATGCATGGTGTCATATACTGTCACACTAGGTCCCTGATAATGTATACATTTTCCTTTGGTAGCGGAGGCAAAATGTTACCTCTGCCCTTTTAGGGTTTTCTGGCTGGGCCTGGAAGTAAAATAACATAAATCAGATTAATAGGAGAAAAGCATACACATTTATTTAATCTAAGTTTTACATGACATGAGAGGTCTCATAACGAAATAAAGACTCAAGCTGTTAGAATTGAGCACATATATTGAGTTGGATGAAGCATTACATGATGAAAGGCACCAAGGCAGGGGGTGCTGGGATGAGGGTAGCTCACTGTGGAGAAGTGACTGGGAACACAAGGATGAGTTTCACAAGGTCTGTTTGTGTAGATGTCTGTCGGGAGGGGGCTTCTGTTACCCACCTCTGGTGACGAGAATATCCTCCTTCTTCCAGGTGCAGGGAGGAAACCTCCCACATGGGAGTTTTAACTCCTGCTGCTTTTAGGAATGTCAGAGGGCCCTCCTGCATCTGCTGCTGTTGTTTTTCAAAGTGTCTTTACTTCATAACAGTGAAATAGAAGCGTGGCATATTTTGGGGTAGCATGTTCTGAACTTCTCTTTCACTTTCAAGTTGAGGTTCACAAAGCATGGGCCTCAAACTTCTGAGACCCTTTTAGGGGATCCTGGATGTCAAAATTCCTTGTTATTTACCTTTTCCACTGTGCTGATATTGGTGTAAAGCCATGGTGGGTAAAACTGTTAATGTCGGCATACATGCAGCCACATCAGACTGCACTAATAGTCACTGTGTTCCTCTAAGCCAGCCACTGTCACTCACTATAAAAAAGTAAAGTCAGTTTCACTTGAGAATTTTCCTAACAAGGCAGGAAACATTGACTTTATTGAATTTCAACTAGAGGACACATCTTTTCAGTGTTCAGTGTGATGAAATGGGAATCACTTCTTCATTATACCGGTGTACATTGACAGTCTCCAGGAAAAGCACTTATGAGATTGTTTGGTTTGAGCTTACCTAGTTGTTTTTTTCTTTCTTCATGAAACATCATTTTTACTTGAAAGCACAGCTGACAAACTGTGGTTATTCAGACTCAGCTATTTGGCAGACATTTTTTTCTAAGTGAAGGATGTAAGACTGGCACTTAAAAAAAACTGACAATATTTGTTGTTGGTAATAAGTTAAAGCTTTCAAGCAAAAATAGCATTTTGGAAAACTTGTATCACCACTGTAAGCTTGACAGTAACCTAATATTTAAAGACTTTTCTGATGAGACTGGTGATGGGTGACATTAATGAATATGATTTGTTGACATTGTATAATGAATTGTTCATATTGTATAATGAAACATGTCAACATTTAGAAGATCTGCATCAGTCATTGATGCTTAAAATCATGCATGGGTAAAAGATTCACTCAAAGTGCAAGGTAGACCAATAGATTTTAAGGTAACAGAGTATGAAAACTTTAATACTGAGGTTTCAGAGTCTATATGGCAACTAACATTAAAGAAACGATTACTTGGCAAGTTTTAGTGCAGTAACAAATGATATCCACAACTATTTTGAAAAGCTATCAAAATACTCTTCCCTCTTTCATACACATTTGAGGCTGGATTTTTTTTTTTTTCCTGTACTTCAAGGAAAACAGCATAAAACAGTACATTGAAACAGTAGATTGAATACAGAAGCAGGTATGAGAATCCAGCTGTCTTTTATTAAGCAAGGCATTAAAGAGGAAATGTGACACTTTGGGGAGGATCCCAAGATGGCCGAATGAGAGGCAGCTCTGGAAAGCAGCTCCCAGTGTGAGAGACATAGAAACCAAGTGGTCTCCACAGTTCCAAACAAGGTATCAGGTTCATTTTGTGGGTCTGGTTGGACAGTGGGTATAAACCAAATAGGGCAAGTTGAGGCAAGGCCGGCGCACTGCCCCACCCAGGAGGTGCATGCAACCAACGAGAGGACCAGGGGATCTCCCCCTCTGGGATTTTGGTCAGATACAGTGCTCCACCCAAGCCCTCTGCAACCCACAGAACAGGAGATCTTCACCGGGCTGAAAAGCCTCAGTAAGTTGCCTGAACAGGGAAGAACAGCCACTTTGGCCAGAGCTGGGGCAGAAGCACTGGCTGACATGAAAACCAGAAAGCCACTGGATGGATCTACCCTCCCTCCAGAGGGAAGGCGAACTGAAAACAGGGAACAGCCCAAACGGCAGGATAGGTCCCCCCTCCTCTCCCTTCAACAAAGCCCAGCAGACTGAAACTCTCATGCCAGAATTTTGCAACTAGAGAGCGACCAGGAACAATCCAGCTTGGCTGGGGGTGGGGCAGCTGCCATTGCAGAAGCAGGCCTAACTTTCCTGAGTAAATAAAAGATGCAGCAGCTCCACTGAACTTGTGACAGCCCAGCAGCGCCTCTGCAGACCAACAAAGGAAAGGTCGCCTCCCCAAGCAGCTACCTGAGATCAAAACTATATAAATCCAACGAGATGGGGAGAAAACAGCACAAGAAGAATGAAACCATCAAAAACCAGAACACCTCTCCCCTACCACAAGATCACAACTCCTCACCAGCAAGGGAACAAAGCCGGACAGAGAACGAATTTGACGAATTGACAGAAGCAGGTTTCAGAAGGTAGGTAATAACAAACCTCTCTGAGTTAAAGCAGCATGTTCTAACCCAATGCAAAGAAACTAAAAACCTTGAAAAAAGGGTAGACGAAATGCTAACTAGACTAACCAGCTTAGAGAACATAAACGACTGGATGGAGCTGAAAAACACAGCACAAGAACTTCATGAAGCATACACAAGTTTCAATAGCCAAATATATCAAGCAGAAGAAAGGATATCCGAGATTGAAGATCAACTCAATGAAACAAAATGAGAAGGCAAGAAAAGAGAACAAAGAGTGAAAAGAAATTAACAAAGCCTTCAAGAAATATGGGATTATGTGAAAAGACCTAATCGGTGCTTGATCGGTGTACCAAAACATGACAAGGAGAATGAATCCAAGCCGGAAAACACTCTTCAAGATATTATCCAGGAGAACTTCCCCAATCTTGCAAGACAGGCCAACATTCAAATACAGGAAATACAGAGACCACCACAACAATACTCCTCTAGATGAGCAACCCCAAGGCACATAGTCGTCAGATTCACCAGGGTTGAAGGAGGTAATACAAAGGGCAGCCAGAGAGAAAGGTCGGGTCACTCACAAAGGGAAGCACATCAGACTCACAGCAGATCTCTCAGCAGAAACCCTACAAGCAAGAAGAGAGTGGGGGCCAATATTCAACATCCTTAAAGAAAATAACTCTCAACCCAGAATTTCACATCCAGCCAAACTAAGCTTCATAAGTGTTGGGGAAATAAAATCCTTTATGGACAAGCAATTGCTGAGAGATTTTGTCACTACCAGGCCTGCCTTACAAGAGCTCCTGAGGGAAGCACTAAACACAGAAAGGAAAAACCAGTACCAGCCACTGCAAAAAAGAACCAAATGGTAAAGACCAATGATGCAATGAAGATATTACACCAACCAAAGGGCAAAACAACCAACCAGTAATAAGATGGCAGGATCAAATTCACACATAACAATATTAACATTAAATGTAAATGGACTAAATGCCTCAGTCAAGAGACACAGACTGGCAAATTGGATAAAAAGCCAAGAACCATCAGTGTGCTGTATTCAGGAGACCCATCTTGCATGCAAAGACACACATAGACTCAAAGAGATGAAGGGAAGATCCAAGATGGCCAATAAGACACAACTCCCGTGCACAACACCCAGCAAGAGAGATGCAGAAATCCAGAGATCTCCTAGCTCCAACCGAGGTACCAGGTACATATCAATGGGTCTGGTCCGACAGTGAGCAAAGCCCACTCAGAGCAGACTGAGGCAGGGAGGGGTGCTGCTTCACCCAGAAAATGGATCTGACCAGTGAGTGGGAGGCTCTGCCTCTGGCGCTCCAGTCCAGATACAGTGCTTCCCCCAAAGTCTCAGCAATACACAGGGATCTTTGCCAGTCAAGTGCCAGGAATTACAAGCGTGGAGTTGAATAAGAGCCTGCGGACTGAGCTATGGCCCCTTCCCCCAACCTGGAGAGAGAGGGAGCTGTAAGCAGGAGCAGCTGGGCAGGCCCCTACCCCATGACCAGAGAGAGAGGAAGCTGAAAGGGGGAGAAGGCTGGGTGCAGCTGGGTGAGTCCCTACCCTCCTCCACAAACCCCAGAGGGCTGAAGCTCTGACTCTAGTGGGTTGTGCAGCCAGTGCCACAGTCTGTAATGAACCCTGAATGATCCAGCCCGGTGGAGGAAAGGCACAACCTACCACTAGACAGGTTGGGACTGGGCTACACATTTTAACAAAAAACACAAGAGGCCTATATAGCAATGGGACAGCATTCTTGACAACCCAGCAGTGCCTACAGGTCTGCAAGTCAGCAGAAGAGGCGGGCCTAATCTCCCAGTATAAACAAAAAAAGACACAGGAAGCGTCCCTAGTAACCTGAAGGAGTCCCTAGAAACCCAGTAGCACCTCCACAGGCAGACAAGTGATCTCATCAAGCAGCTCCATGACAACACAGCCAGGTAAATCCACAAAGATAGGGAAAAAAAACAGTGCAAAAAAGATGAAACCATCAAAGACCAGAACACCTCATCTCCTTCAAGGGATCACAACCCAACAACACAGGATCAAAACTTGACCAAGAAGGAGTGTGACGAATTGACAGAAACAGGCTTCAGAAGGTGGATAATAACAAACTTTTCTGAGCTAAAGGAACACGTTCTAACTCAGTGCAAAGAAACCAAAAACCTTGAAAAAAGGTTAGACAAAATGCTAACTAGAATAACCAGCTTAAAGAACAGAAACGACTTGATGGAGTTGGAAAAACACAGCACAAGAACTACGTGAAGCAAACATAAGTTTTAATAGCTGAATCAGTCAAGCAGAAGAAAGGATATCAGAGATTGAAGATCAACTCAATGAAATAAAAAGAGAAGGCAAGACAAGAGAAAAAAGAGTGAAAAGAAGTGAACAAAGCCTACAAGAAATATGGGATTATGTGAAAAGACCTAATCTATGCTTGATCAGTGTATCTGAATATGATGAGGAGAGTGAATCCAAGCTGGAAAACATGCTCCAGGATATTATACAGAAGAACTTCCCAAGCCTAGCAAGGCAGTCCAAATTTCAAATTCAAGAAATACAGAGAACTCCACAAAGATAGTCCTCAAGAAGAGCAACCCCAAGGCACATAATCGTCAGATTCACCAGGGTTGAAATGAAGGAAAAAATGCTAAGGGCAGCCAGAGAATGCAAAAAATGCTAAGGTCAGGTCACCCACAGAGGGAAGCCAATCAGACTCGCAATCTCTCAGCAGAAACCCTATAAGCCAGAAGACAGTGGGGGCCAATATTCAACATTCTTAAAGAAAAGAACTTTCAACCCAGAATCTCATATCCAGCCAAACTAGCTTTGTAAGTGAAGGAGAAATAAAATCCTTTAGAGAGAAGCAATTATTGAGAGATTTTTGTCACCACCAGACCTGCCCTACAAGAGCTCCTGAAAGAAACACTAAGCATGGAAAGTTACAAGTACCAGTCACTGCAAAAGCAAACCAGTGGGCAAAGACCAAAAATGGAATGAAGAAAACGAGTCAACTAATGGGAAAGAAAACCAGCCAGTAACAAAATGGGAGGATCAAATCCACACATAACAATATTAACATTGAATGTCAATGGTCTAAATGCCCCAATCAAAACACACAGACTGGCAAACTGAATTAAAAAGTCAGAATCTATGTCACATACAAAGACACACATAGACTCAACGGGATGGAAGAAGATTTACCAAGCAAATGGAGAACAAAAAAAAAAAAAAAAAAAAGCAGGGGTTGCAATCCTAGTCTCTGATAAAATGGACTTCAAACCAATGAAGATCAAAAGAGACAAAGAAGGACACCTAATGGTAAAAGGATCAATCTAACAGGAAGAGCTAACTTCCCTAAATATATATGCCCCCAACACAGGGGCACCCAGGTACATAAAGCACGTTCTCAATGACCTAAAATGAGATTTAGACTCCCACACAATAATAGTGTCTTCAACACTCCACTGTCAATGTTAGACAGATCAATGAGACAGAAAATTAACAAGGATATCCAAGACTTGAATGCAGAGCTAGACCAAGCGGACCTAATAGACATATACAGAACACTCCACCCCAAATCCATAGAATATACATTTTTCTCAGCACCACATTGCACTTACTCTAAAATTGACCACATCACTGGAAGCAAATCACTCCTCAGCAAATGCAAAAGAACAGAAATCATAACAGTCTATCAGACCACAGCGCAATCAGACTAGAACTCAGGATCAAGAAAGACACTCAAACCTGCACAACCACCTGGAAACTGAACAACTTGCTTCTGAGTGTCGACTGGATAAACAATGAAATGAAGGCAGAAATAAAGATGTTCTTCAAATCCAACCAGAATGAAGACACAGCTTACCAGAATGTCTGGGACACCTTTAAAGCAGTGTCGAGAGGGAAATTTATAGCAATAAATGCCCACCAGAGAAGAGAGGAAAGATCTAAAATCAACACCCTATTGTCAAAACTGAAAGAGCTAGAGGAGAAAGATCAAAAAAACTCAAAAGCTAGCAGAAGACAAGAAATAAGATCAGAGCAGAACTGAAGGAGATAGAGACACAAAAAACCCTTCAAAAACTCAACAAATCCAGGAGCTGATTTTTTGAAAAGATCAACAAAATAGACAGCTAGCCAGATTAATAATAAAAAAAAAGCAAGAAGAATCAAATAGATGCAATAAAAAATGATAAAGGGGCTGTCACCATCAATTCCACAGAAATACAAACTACCATCACAGAGATTACTACAAACAACTCTATGCACATAAACCAGTAAACCAGGAAGAAATGGTTAAGTTTCTGGACACTTGCACTCTGCCAAGACTAAACCAGGAAGAAGTTGAAACCCTGAATAGACCAATAAGAAGGGCTGAAGTTGAGGCAGCATTTAATAGCCTACCAACTGAAAAAAGCCCAGGTCCAGATGGGTTTACAGCCAAATTCTACCAGACGTACAAAAAGGAGCTGGTACTATTCCTTCTGAAACTATTCCAAACAATACAAAAAGAGGGAATTCTCCCCAATTCATTTTACAAAACCAACATCATCCTAATAACAAAACCGGGCAGAGATACAATGAAAAAAAAAGAACATCAGGCCAATATCCATGATGAACATAGAGGGAAAAATCTTCAATAAAACACTGGCAAACAGAATGCAACAGCAAATCAAAAAGCTTATTCATCATGACCAAGTAGGCTTCATCCCGGGGATGCAAGGCTGGTTCAACATATGCAAGTCTATAAACATAATCCATCACATAAACAGAACAAAAGACAAAAACCACATGATTATCTCAATAGATGCAGAGAAGGCCTTTGACAAAATTCAACAGTGCTTTGTGCTAAAAATCCTCAATAAACTAGGTGTTGATGGAACATATCACAAATAATAAAATCTATGTATGACAAACCAACAGCCAATATCATACTGAATGGGCAAAAACTGGAAGCATTCCCTTTGAAATCTTGAAAACAAGACAAGTATGCCCTCTCTCACCACTCCTATTCAATATAGCATTGGAAGTTCTAGCTAGAGCATTCACACAAGAAAAAGAAATAAAGGATATTCAATTAGGAAAAGAGGAAGCCAAATTGTCTCTATTTGCAGATGACATGATTGTATATTTAGAAGATTCCATTGTCTCCACCCAAAATCTCCTGAAACTGATAAGCAACTTCAGCAAAGTCTCGGGATACAAAAATCAATGTGCAGAAATCAAGCATTTCTATACACCAATAACATACAAACAGAGAGCCAAATCAAAAGTGAACTCCCATTCACAATTGCTACAGAGAGAATAAAATACCTAGGAATACAATAACAGGATGTAAGGGACCTCTTCAAGGAGAACTATAAACCACTGGTCAGTGAAATAAGACAGGACACAAACAAATGGAAAAACATCCCATGCTCATGGTTGGAAAGAATCAACATTGTGAAAATGGCCGTATTGCCCAAAGTAATTTATAGATTCAATGCTATCCCCAAGCTTCCAATGACCTTCTTCACAGAACTGGAAAAAATCACCTTAAACTTCATATGGAACCAAAAGAGAGCCTGCATAGCCAAAACAATCCTAAGCAAAAAGAACAAAGCTGGAGGCATTATGCTACCTGGCTTCAAACTATACTACAAGGCCACAGTAGTAAGAACAGCATGGTACTGATACCAAAACAGAGACATAGACCAATGGAACAGAACAGAGGCCTCAGAAGCAACACTACACATCTACAATCATCTGATCTTTGACAAACCTGAGAAAAGCAATGGGGAAAGGATTCCCTGTTTAATAAATGGTGTTGGGAAAACTGGCTAGCAATATACAGAAAGCAGAAACTGGACCCCTTCCTGACACCTTACACTAAAATTAACTCCAGATGGATTAAAGACCTAAATATAAGACCTAACACCATAAAAACCCTAGAAGAAAACCTAGGCAAAACCATTCAGGACATAGGCATATGCAAGGACTTCATGACTAAAACACCAAAAGCAATGGCAACAAAAGCCAAGATAGACAAATGGGATCTAATTAAACTTCAGAGCTTCTATACAGCAAAGGAAACAATCATTAGAGCAAAGCAGCAACCAACAAAATGGGAAAAAAAATTTTGCAATCTACCCATCTGACAAAGGGCTAATATCCAGAATCTACAAAGAACTAAAACAGATTTACAAGAAAAAAACAAGCCTATTCAAAAGTGGGTGAAGGATATGAACAGACACTTTACAAAAGAAGACATCTATGAGGCCAACAAACATATGAAAAAATGCTCATCATCACTGGTCATTAGAGAAATGCAAATCAAAACCACACTGAGATACCATCTCATGCCAGTTAGAATGGCGATGATTAAAAAATCTGGAGACAACAGTTGCTGGAGAGGATGTGGTGAAATAGGAACACTTTTATATTGTTGGTGGGAGTGCAAATTAATGCAACCATTGTGGAAGACAGTGTGGCAATTCCTCAAGGACCTAGAAATAGAAATACCATTTGACCCACCAATCCCATTACTGGGTATATACCCAAAGAATTATAAACTGTTCTATTATAAAGACACATGCATGCATATGTATGTTCATCGTGGTACTATTTACAATAGCAAAGACCTGGAACCAACCCACATGTCCAGCAACAATAGACTGGATAAAGAAAATGTGGCACATATACACCATGGAATACTACGCAGCCATAAAAAACTATGAGTTCGTGTCCTTCATAAGGACATGGATGAATCTGGAAACCATCATTATCAGCAAACTGACACAAGAACAGAAAATCAAACACCACATGGTATCACTCATAGGCGGTGTTGAACAATTAGAACACATGGACACAGGGAGGGGAGCATCACACACTGTGGTCAGTTAGCAGGGACTAGGGGAGGGATTGGATTGGTGGGGAGGTTGAGGGGGGATAACATGGGCAGAAATACGAGATATAGGTGATGGGAGGATGAAGGCAGCAAACCACCATGCCATGTATGTACCTATGCAACAATCCTGCATGATCGGCACATGTAACCCAGAACTTAAAGTACAATAGAAAAAAAAAAGGGAAATATAAAAGTCATGCCACTCTTGAGTTTTCTTGCAGTGGATAGGGGAACTATGGTTATTTTCCATAAAGATTTTATGTTTGCATGTAATGAGTTTATTATTAAGTTAATGAATTAGTAAATGAATATTGTATAAATGTTTTAGGTTTAATTTAAGGTAGTATAATTAACCTTTGTAAGCCTATTTTATGTTTTTAAATATACTCTTTATAATATTACTTGCATGTCTCCACATAATTTCAAATATGTTTAAAATACTTTTTAAATCTCTCAATTCTAAGACAGCCAGCCTAACAAATATAACCCATATAAACATACACTTTTTGGAGTCCTCAGTAATTCTTAAGAGTATCAAGAGATCCTGAGATCCCATAGTTTGGACATTGCTGTTTGAAGGGTCACTGGTCCCTTTCTCTGAATTTCAGAGTCATTCGCATATCACTCTCATTTATGCTTTGCAGGCTGAGAGAGACCTGGACTCAGCAGTGAGAGCCCAGGTAGCAGAGGAAGGAGGGCTGAGTGCCTTGAAGCAAACACAGCCAAACGTCCTGGCCAGGAGACAGACATTTCAGTGTAGCTATGAGAGACACTGAGGACCCAGGGTCGGGTAGGGACTTTGTGAAAGACTCCTTCTGTGATGTTCTCACCATAACCACTGGTTTATCACCTACAGTAGTAAGTTCTCATTTCCATTACTCTTCACAAGAAAGGATTTAATATTCTTACTTCTAGTCAGTTCAACCACTATTGGATACGGTAGTTTTATTCTAGTCATTTTAACTACCTGATACTCACATTGCCAAATTTCTGATGAAGCTTTGAAGTACATTGGTGTACTTCACATTCGGCAATCTGGCCTTTTGGTCACCACCAGCAGCCATAACATACCTTTGGATGTTTGTCAGTTGCCTGTTAATTACACAGATTTTTCTGCCATTATTTAGTGGGTTGAGTAAATGATGTCTACAAGAGCTACACATAAGAGAAGAGAAGGGACGATTTAGGAAAGTACATAAAGAAACAGTGATAACACAAGAAGAAAATGGGTGAGGGAGGTGAATATTACAGTATCAGTGTGACACCACTAGAAATACCTCAGCCAAAATGCCCTCTATCCCTGTACTACTTTGTTGAAAGGAGAGCATTTCAGATCTCATTGCCCCTGTCAGTACAAACAATGAAAATTTTACTTCACTGAGTATTTCATATGTCACGTAAAACCAGAAATATCGCTGGATAGGTACAAAGCAAATTATTTTCTTTAAATACGGATTAATACTTCTATCCTTTAGGCTACTGACTTTTATATAGGCATAACTACTTACATTGAACGTTATTTTAAGGACAATCATTTGAAAACATTTAAGGTACGAACGTCCTGGTTAGCTGCTTATTTAATAGAAAATGCTAGAGTTGATGCTGGTTCTCTGCACTGTTTTTTGAACAGTACAGTACCTACAGGTATGTTAAATGCATACAAGCAGTGCTAAGCAGGTTAATTGTGGTGATTGGAAAGGGCACTTTTCCATGGGAAACTGATTGTTGTGACAATAATTTATCAGGAATCAGGCTCTGAAAATGGTTGTGTTGTTCTTTAGTAATTAATAGCCCATTCCCAGTTATTCATCATACTTTTTTCTCCCCTCCTTGTTGTCCTCTCCTTATGTAATGTCCAATTCTGATTTATCTACTGTACTACTGGATAAGAGACAGCTTAGAATGGTGATCTGAGGGGGAACAGAGAGAAAGAGAGTCTAAAAGCGAGGGGGAAAGGTCACAATGAAAATGGAAATAACTTACTAGGACCAGTGACAGATTTGAAGGACAATGGGCCTTTTTTTTTTCTCTTGACACAGAGTCTCGCTCTGTCGCCAGGCTGGAGTACGGTGCAGTCTCGGCTTACTGCAACCTCTGCCTCCCAGGTTCAAGTGATTCCCCTGCCTCAGCCTCCAGCTGGGACTACAGGCACACACCACCACACCCAGCTAATTTTTTGTATTTTAGTAGAGATGGGGTTTCACCATGTTGGCCAGGATGGTCTCGATGATCTGACCTCGATCCACTCGCCTTGGCCTCCCAAAGTGCTGGGATTACAGGCATGAACCACCAAACCCTGCCAGGGCAATGACTTCTTTCCAGTTCTTTCTGATTCTGAAGTAAGAAAAGTAATGAAGTATTTGACACATCATAATTTTGGCTAATTTTAGGCAATTAATATGTCCGAAAATATTACAAACAAAATTATGTTATAGAAAAGAATTGTTATAATACCTTTCCCTGTGAAACTTATTCACTGCGATTTGTATAGCAATTGTCTCTAATGAGTCCATTCCAGTACTTGGTGATGACTTTTTCCTGGCAAGTTTTATAGAAGAGATGAGTTTGGTAAAAACCAAATTACTCCTGAGTGACATGTTTGATCACTTCTGCTTATTTTCATAATATTCTTTTTAGAATGATTACTAAGAAGATTTAGTTAGAAAGTATATTTAAAGTAACTTTATTTAGTTGTTGAAAAATTTGTTTGTGTTTTCTTGGCAGCGATGTTTCATTTTTCCAAAGCTTCCAGCCTGGGCATGGTATTTTAATGGATAACAAATCCCTTCCTACCTCTGTTCTGTACTTCATAGCATGGTGGCCACATTGCTGACAGCACTTAGCTTCCAGCAGTCATTCAAGAGAGTGGCTGCATCTCTCTTCTGGAAGAAATGGGACACATGGTCCCATACCAACTGTGCCTTTGCTTAGATCTGCCATCATAGGAACAAGTCCTTAAAAACCAGCAGCAGTGGCAAACCAGCATTGAGGCTTTCTTTTTTCCCTTTTCAGGCTTCTGGCTGTGATGGGTCGGAGATTCCTGACGAAGTAAAGCTGATTGGGTTTGCTCAGTTGAGTGTCAGCTGATGTATGTCCCTTGACGTCACCGTGATCTGTCATGTCCCCCGCACCCCTACTCCCCTCAACCCTCCCTCTTCCTATTTCCTCCCACCCCCTCACTCCCATTTCCCAGCAAAATCAGAAGATTGTGAAGAGTCCGGCTTCAACAAAATGGGATGAAAAAATAATTTTTTAAAACTTACAACACTCTGAGTTCTGCTTTATTCTCTAGCAATCCACAGTACGAGAACAAGCAAATGCCACAGCTGCACGACTGTTGCTAATTTTTCCAAAAGCTATTGAATATTCTTAGCAATCAATTTGGATATCCCTTAAGTGAAAAGAATCTGAAATACACTCAGGTGGTCTTATTTATTGGCAACAAAAGGAATTTTCTACCCAGAAGCCTATTTCTTCTTTCATTGTCGTTATTTCTGTTATACTTTAATTGTACATCTGACAATACTGCCTCTTTTATGTTGTATTTAGAAATTAATATACTTATAAAATTAAGATTTATTAGCCAAACTTGAACTCTAGTTTTAAAACTGACTGTGAATTTTATTTTTCATATATTTATTCATTACACACCTTAGCTATAAGAAGAAAGGGTTTTGATTATATGCTTCTTGCAGTTAATCTTGTTATTTAAACAAAAAGTTTTGGGTCTATCTTTGGAGTATTTGTAACTTCTAAATTTTGAAATGACTGAATTAGGAATTTGGATGCTTATTCTTTCAGTTTGTTTGCCTAAAAACCAATTTACAATCTGACAGTCTCTTGGGAGAGGGAGGTGCCTTGCAAACTTTCACATTAAGAATGTGCCTGAGGCTGCTTTACTCTGGAATAGTCTCAGATCTAAAATTTCCTCTATATATAAAGGTGGCATATGTTAAGTTTTGCTTCATTGGACCATTTAGAATGCTGTGTAAAATGTTGCCATTCTGTTAGATTGCTAACTATATACCCATCTCCGATTTGGCTCTCCTCAAGTGATAGGATTTGTTATTCTAAAGGTGATAAACTTGAAAATATCAGAATCTGAGTTTTACTTGAAATTTTGCAGAATACCCAGGTGGAGTAAAAATAATCAAAAGGGTTTTGTGCAATGACTAAAAGGTAAAACGCTGTTATGGTTCAAGAATGAATACTTTCAACCCAAGTAGCCCTCTGCCTGATTCTTATTATGGAACTAGTAAACCTTAGGATTTTCAAAATTGGAGTCTAATCTTTCAGGGAGGTGGGCTCCCAGGATGGTACCATTGCTCTTTCCTAGCTAACCCTAGATATGGCAGCTCTTTAATGTACTTTAAAAAGCAAATATATATTACTAAGGAAAAAAGGTTATTTATAATTGCCTTGTCATAATTGTTAAGGTGTTCTAGAGCCATTTGCATACAATTTAATGTAATTTCATTCCATTCTATTGTTTACACAACGATTACTCAAAGATGACTGCAAAGGTAAAAGGAAAATAAAAGTGTATTGCACAAAGAGATTGTTTCGCATTGTTTCTTTCCTCCTTTAGGTATCATCTGCATACTGCAATGGCATTTAGCACTTGCATAAAATGCCTACTAAGAGTTAACTAGTGAAAAGCTCCCTAGAGTGAAAGTAAGGCATCATGCATCAGGTACAGAGAATTGGGTTCAACAGGTAACTTGAATTAGCATGAGGAGAGAATGAGAGGTATTTTTACTCCATGTAGACAGATGTCTTTGAATTAAAACCCTTATAGGGCTATAGGGGACAAGAGAGAATAATTCTAAGCACTATTAGTCCCTGAGGCTCAGAGTGGTTGAAGGACTTGTCCAGGGCCCTTAACAGGACTGCTTGCAGAGCTCAGCTCCTAGGAGCCTGGTTTCCTGACATTCAGAGCATGTTCTTAACACTCTACGGTACCACTGTGGGTGAAAAGACAAGACCCTCATCTTCTGAGAGGGTGATATGTACATAAATAACTGGAGGACTTTGCAACATGGAGTCTAATCTTTCAGGGAGGTGGGCTCCCAGGATGGTATCATTGCTCTTTTCTAGCTAACCCTAGACATGCCAGCTCTTTAATGTACGTTAAAAAGCAAATATATGTTACTAAGGAAAAAAAGTTATTTATAACTGCCTTATCATGATTGTTAGATCATTTAATATCTGTATTTAAATGTGGTTACAAATATCATTTAATGTCTGTATTAAATTTCCACCCATATTTTCATATTCATTCTAATGACATTTGAGGTAGTTTGCGTACATTCATACAAGAGGACAGGGATGTAAAAATGCATAAAGAAATTAGGATGAAGTGACAATAGTAACTGGTTTACAAGATGAATACAAGGATAAAGTCAGTACATAAAAATCACAAGGGCCTACATCATTGCTAGAATACACAAATATGGACTAGAGCTTTTTATGCTCCATACTGCCTTACTTCCCAACTATGCAAAGTGATCTATAAATTCAGTATAATCCCCATCAAAAATTTAAAATTGTATTTCCCACAGAAATATGAAAATCCTAACAGTTGTATGGAACCGCAAAAGACCCTGAAGAGCCAAAGCAATCTTGAGCAAAAAGAACAAAACTGGAAGCATCACACTTACTGATTTCAAATGACATTATAAAGTTATAGTAATCAAAACAGCATACTACTGGTATTAAAAACAGACCAGCATAACAGAACAGAGTCCAGAAATAAACCCACACATATAATTTTTGACCTGCGTGCCAAAATTATACAATGGGAAAAGGACAGTTTCCTCAACAAATTTTGTTGGGAAAACTGTATATCCACATGCAAAATAATGAAATTGGACCCTTACAACATACACACAAATCAACTCAAAATGGATTAAAGACATTATAAGACATGAAACTATAAAACTGCTAGAAGAAAACAGGAAGGAACCTCCTTGGCATTGGTCTTGCCAAGGACTTTTGGATATGACACCAAAAGCACAGGCAACGAAAGCAAAAATCAAGTGGGATTATATGACACTGAAAAGCTTCCGCACAGCAAAGAAACAGTAGACAAAGTGCAAAAGCAATCTAAGGACTTAGGAAATGTTAGTAAATTGTTTATCTGATAAGGGGTTGATATCCAAAATGTATAAGGAACTCATATAACTCAAGAGCAAACAACAACAAAACATTAAAAATGAGCAAAGGACTTCAATAGATATATTCCCAAAGAAGACATATAGATGGCCCATAAGCATATGAAAAGAGACTCAACATCATTAATCATCAGGGAAATTTAAAAAACCACAATGAGATATCATCTCACACCTGTCAGGATGGTTATTACAAAAAAAAAAAAAAAGATAAGTGCTGGCTAGGATGTGGAGAAAAGGGACCACTTATACGCCTGTTTGGGGGAATGTACATCGGTACAGCCATATGGAATACAGTGTGGAGGTTCCTCAAACATTAAAAATAGAATGAACATATATATAATCCAGCACTCCCACTTCTGGGTGTATAGCCAAAGAAAATAAAATCAATATCTTGAAGAGATATCTGCACCATCATGTTTATTGCAGCATTCTGCACAATAGCCCAGATAACGAAAACAAGTGTCCATGAATGTATGAATGGATAAAGAAATTGTTGTGTTGTTTTTTAGAGACAGGGTCTTGCTCTGTTGTCCAGGCTGGAGTGTGATGTCATGATCATAGCTCACTGCAGCCTTGACCTCCCAAGCTCAGACAGTACTCCCACCTCAGCCTCCCGAGTAGTTGGGACTACTGGTATGTGCCACCAGGCCCAGTTAATTTTTATTTTTATTGTTTGTAGAGACAAGTTTTCACTGTGTTGCCCAGGCTGGTCTTCAACTCTTGGGCTCAAGCAATCCTCTCATCTCAGCCTCCCAAAGTGCTGAGCCTGGCCAAGAAATTGTTTTACACACACACACACACACACACACACACACACACACACACACACAATGGAATACTCTTCAGCCTTTAAAAAGAAGAAATAACATCACTTGCAACAGCATGGATGAACTTGCAGGACATTATGCTAAGTGAAATAAGCAGATACAGAAGAAAAATTTTGCATGATTTCATATGTGGAACCTAAGAAAGTGTTAGTTATGAGGTACAGGAGGACAGGAGAAATGGGGAGGTGTTTTTCAAAGAGTGTGAAGTTTCAGCAATACAGGATGAATAAGTTCTAAAGATCGAATGTACAGCATGGGTACTATGGTTAATAATGTATACTTGAAATTTACTAAGAGAATGGATTTTAATGTTCTCACCATACACACATATAATGGTGACTGAAGAAATATATAGATTAATTAGCTTGACTTCTTGCTCACTATGTATAGCAAAACATCCATTTGTATACCTTAAAAATAGGCAATTTTTATTTTAAAACGTAAAAATAAAGTTAGGAGAAACTTTTTCTGGTATAAATGCTTTAAAATCCTAGGAAGTAGAAGTTATTCAGAAATTTTTAAATTCTCAAAACCTTCATATAATACACATACAGCTAGTTATGAACAATTTCCTTTTATGGAACTTTCAATAGGGCCCTAGAGTTAAACTGTATGGTGAGAAATGCAGGTCAGCAAGGAGCTGAAGGAGCATGGTCCAAGGAGTGACTCTCTTTTGGTCTAAAAAGATATAATTATCAAAGCTAAAGGTTTAAATGAATGAATAGACTACATATCCTTCAAGCAATCCTCTGTGCCTGTTTTTCTTAACCAGGCTTTTGATTAAAGATGACATGCCACAATTCAATGTTATAATTCTGTTCACTGGCAGGGGTTTAAACTTTCCTAAACACAGCTATTTGGTATTATTTATCTGGACAGATTCATATGCTTTGAGAAACAGGAAAGTTCACAATCTCTTAGTAAAATCAAGGCACCCACATCTCAAGCCCAAACATGTACAAAAGCTATTGTGCCTCCAGTGTGCCTATACTGTGGTCAACTCAAAAAGATGTAAAATGGAAGGAAGTTCTCATCTCATTTTAACTCCAATATACAGGGTTGGTTGGTTGGTTTATTGTGACAGAGTCTCACTCTGTCACCCCGGCTGGAGAGCAATGGCTCAGTCTCAGCTCACTGCAACATCAACCTTCTGGGTTCAAGCAATTCTTCTGCCTTAGTCCCCTGATCAGCTGGGATTACAGGCACCCCCCACCACACCCAGCTAATTTTTGTATTTTTAGTAGAGATGAAGTTTCACCTTGTTGGCCAGGCTAGTCTTGAACTCCCGACCACAGGTGATCCGCCCACCTGGGCCTCCTGAAGTGCTAGGATTACTGGTAAGAGCCACCACTCCTGGCATAACACCAATATATAGTTCTTAAATGAACAAAATGGTTTTCTGTATGTAAAAAACATTTAGAGAGTTTTAAACCAACTTTGAACCTATAAATCATGTGTGATGAAAGTTCTTAAATTTATTTCCCCAAATTTACCCTCATAAAGCTAAGAAGTTACCTATATGTTATATATCTTATGTATCTTACGTGCTGATAAATATGGTAGATGACCACCTCATCTCCATGACCATGAAAAAAAAAAGATATCTAGTCCTATCTAGTCCTATCTAGTACCTATGGTCTGTTTAGTATTAAGTAATATACCTTCCTGGAGAACCTGCCAAGTTGAAGTAGTAAATAGAATCTATGATTAAGTAATTCAATTACTCAGTCCATGCAGAGATGATGAATATGAGTCAATGAACATTGGAAGACTTCTGCCCTAAGGTAGCATTTGCAATTGATAATAAATGATCTTAGGTCTGCTTTTTCCTTGGAAGTATACTGGACAAGAGTGGCTGTTGCTTAGTGAGGCCTATTTAGTTTCTCATAGTAGTGTCATATCAGTATCAAGTAGGATGTTTATCCATTCTTTACAGCAGAGGGTATGCTTCCAGCTCATCCCAGAGTGGCTTTATATAATTGAGACTCAATTTTAATATACCCCTGTTTTTGTATTCCACACACTGATTGTCCAACTTGTTAGGAGATCCTAGCTATGAATTCTGATAGGTGTAAGTGGTACACCAGGTGGGTGATATGCCAACATTCCCTCAGGACCAGAAGGTTCTAACCAGGAAGCGTGTAATGTCCTTCGGGGTTCTAAGTTTCAAGAGATCTGATTACTAGGCCTAATAGCCATAAACAGACGATTTTCAAATGACAATTTCCATTGTGTATTGGCATGAAATAAAAATTCCAGTGCTATGTGTTTGATTTTAAGAGATTTCCTTTATGTTGGTACCATACTTCCTGGGGTTTTCCACTTGGAGTGTACACTACCAGGAATGATTAAAATGCTCAATGTACCCAAAGTGAATGGATTGGAAGAGCATGTGTTTAAAATTCGATAAAGTGACTGACTGTGTCAATATCCTACACACAATATCTGCCAATTAACATCCAAACACCACCAAGAAAAGGGCTTCTCCCAACTTACTGGACAAGCCACAAAAGATGGTCTCTAGAATGTCCCCAGTGATTGCCCCAATGCTATTTTGCTGCAGAGAAAATGCACGGTCAAGTAAGAGTGATGTCCCTTTACCTACCATCTTGTGCCTCACCCACCAAACCTACCCAGGCTAGTTTGAAGCTCTAAGACCAATGGAAATGAAATGGACACAATCAGGTTACCAACTACTGTGCATTTTATAACAAACCAAAGGGTGTCTTAATGGAGCATCTTCAAGTGAACAACGTACACAAAACTTCCCCATGCATGAATCATAGCCTACAAAACAAGCATCATTAGCTGAAGAGGTTTATGGAGCCCATATAGTTTAACTCATCATTCATCAAAGGGCAAGGAATGTTATTACAAGTTACAAGCCTGTGCTATTATTGATTGAATTTGCTACAGAATGATGAAAGGTCAGTAATAGAATAATCATTCCTACTGTGCATTTATCCCTCATGTAAAATACTGGCTGGATAAACAAAAACTTTTATCACACAGGAAATGTATCACAAAAGAAATTAGCTTATTGTTTAAGAAGATTCTTCAGTAAACTAATGGCTCCATAATCTGGGAGAAGTAGGATAGTTAGTGCCTTTCTTCAAAAAGTGAAGGAGATAATACTCTGGTGCAACCTTGATCCAAATGAACAATTTGGTATTGAACTATCTCAGCAGCACAATGTAGATGTGTTAAGTAATATTAAGTTCAAAATCAACATGTGATCAGAATCAGATTGAGTATATTCAGGTAGTATTTTAGACACTTAAGTCATTTTTTTCTCTCTCTCTCTTCCACACTCTGTGGGAACAAAAGGAACTCAGTGAATCGAAATGGAGAACTAAGGAAATGCACAGCCACGTGGGCTACTGAGATGCCAGAGGTGTTCATGCTTATTGAGAAAGGCTGAATTCAGGTCCACTGTGCTATCTTCCCATTCTAGAGTGTTGTATGAAGCTTGGTCCTATACATTACTGAATTTGAGTCCCACAATAGTTCTGTGATATTGTGGTTATGTGCACCTAAGAACAGTGTAAGATCTATGTCTTACTGTGGGTTGTACCAAAAAGTTTGAAGCCACTGCTTTCAGTCATTTTGAATGTTTTCTGGTTATTACTTGCAGCTAAAAGCAGTCACTTTGCTAAGCACATTATATCATCTCATTTAATCTTAAATCTGTCAGTTAGGTTTTATTACTCCCATTTTAAAGTAGAGAAAATTAAGGCTTGGAAGGACTAAGGTGCCCAAGATAACACAATTAGTATTACACTATGAATGAAGCAAGAATTTGAATGTAGGTTTATGGGGTTCCAAAGCCCATGCTCTTAATCATTATATCAGACAAGCTCCTAAATGTAAGACAAGACACACTTTACTTCAGGTTTGCTGCGGGCCAGACATTGAGCCAAAAGCTTTACCTATATTACTTTGCTTAAGCCTTTCCAACAACTCTAGGAAATTGGTTTCACTCTCTGCATTTTATAGATGAGGAAATAGATGTACGGAGATTGTAAGTAACTTCCCTGAGGTTAGTCAGCTAGTAAACAGCAGAGGGGATTTGAACCTAATTCAGTCTGAGAGAATTTCCACTATACCATGCTGCCTTTCAAAGGGCAAACCCAGGTTCTATGGAGCCTGAAGTTTACACAGCTTGGGGTAAGAGACTCAACGTTTTGTGTACAAAAATATTTGTAGAAAATTAGGTACAGAGTCTTGGAAGGGGCCTTTAAGATTATTCCTGGTCACGCCCCCACTGTGCCATAGACTTTCCATTGCACTTGCTTTTCATTTCATTATTTGTATTATAACTAGCTTTTATGTTCATCAGTGCCTTTTGTGATATGCCTTACAAATCCAGAAAGGTAAGTAATTTTCCCAAGATCAAAGCACAAGAAACAGTTGTGTGAATCAAACCATTTCAATTTGATTCTGTATCTTAAACAGACTTAAAAAACACAGCTAAAAGAATTTAAACCAATTATATTCTGTGTTAGTAACATGTAAAACCCAAATGCCTTCTGCTGCAGCTTTGCTGCTGTGTGACCTCACTCAAATTCCATTTTACTTCATTAAGCCTCAGTGTACTCATTTTTAGATTGAGAGGGATTAATTAGTTGATCATTAACTTCCTTTCCAACATGAACATTCTAGAGGCCTAATTGAGCAGAGGAAGGAATAAACCGGTTGCTGCTTGACTGAACTGGTCTATCCATTCTGCTGTTAACAGTTGAGCTGTTGGTGAATAGGGTTTTAGAAATTCCAATCAGCTAATTAGGGTCTTTTGTTACAACAAAGAATTGTACAAGGAGAGTCAGGGACAATCTACTGTAAGTTACAAAGAGGTTGAGGGTCATTGCCCTACAATGCAGCTTTATTGCTTTCTGCTTTTCCCCCTGGACCCTCTTACTAAAGAAAAGCTGGTGGGCAGGAGGAGGGAGAGAGAAAGAGGCAGCCTCATCTTCACCCTGCAGAAGGCTGCAGACAGCCTGGGCTCCAGGTGAGCATAGCCCTAAGGGCTTCTCTCAGGATCTGGGCTGCCTTTGTGGATATTATTGGTGGCACCATACCTCTTGCTTGGAACTTTTCCCTTCTTTTGGGTGTGGCTGTGAGTTGGGGCATGAATGGCCAGAACAGACAGTGGGCATGTTGAGGAAGCGAGAAGTGAGGAGGAAGAAGCCTCACAAATAGTCCTACCCAGTGTCAACTAAAGAAAGATAAGGTTCATGAATCTGGAAAAGAGAGCTTTATTTCTCATAAAGGATTGCAGCCTGCAGGGTGACCTTCTGAAGGCTAGGAGGCATAGTCTCTGGCCAGAAGCCAGAAACAGACATCGAGGGAGGGGCAGAGAGAACAGGAATTTATACTCAGCAGGGTGGCCAAATATACATATTCAATAAGCTATAAGAGTTATGAATATTTATGAGAGAAGAAATAGGTACATGTGCAATTGAGCTTTATGCCCCTTCATTTGACCCATCTTCAAATGAAGGGGCATGATCTGAGGGTGATGTTTTTATCCCTCTGATGTCAAAAGGTGAAGCTGAGGACATGGAAACCCTTAATGCATATTCTCTGTGGACTGGCCAAGACCACTCAGTGGTTGGTGGTCTCTCATCTGGTGAAAAAAAAGAGGCAGGGTCAGGTGGTTGGGCCATATCACAGGAGGAGTCCTTTCAAAAACAGGTCTGGTTTCTGAGCAATCCCATTACTGGGTATATATCCAAAGAATTATAAATCATTCTATTATAAAGACACATTTACATGTGTGTTTATTGCAGCACTGTTCACAATAGCAAAGACTTGGAACCAACCCAAATGCCCACCACTGATCGACTGGATAAAGAAAATGTGGCACATGTACACCATGGAATTCTATGCAGCCATAAAAAAGGATAAGTTCATGTCCTTTGCAGGTACATGAATGAAGCTGAAAACCATCATTCTTAGCAAACTGACATAAGAAGAGAAAACCAAACACCACATGTTCTCACTTATAAGTGGGTGTTGAATAATGAGAACACATGGATGCAGGGAGGGGAACATCACACACTGGGACCTGTCTCGGGGTGAGGGGCTAGGGGATGGATAGCAGGGGCTGGGGGGACTGGGGAGGGATAGCATTAGGAGAAATACCTAATGTAAATAACAGGGTGATGGATGCAGCAAACCACAATGGCACATGTATACCTATGTAAGAAACCTGCATGTTCTATACCTGTACCCCAGAACTTAAAGTATATAATGAATAAAGTTTTTTTTAAAAATAGAAAGGTCTGGTTTCTGTTTAGCCCTTAGGGAAGAAAGCCCAATAGTGGTTAGCAAGAGATGGGGTAAGATGTGTCTTACCTCCCCACCCCTGCCAATTCTGTTGTTACTGGAAAGGAGTCCAGTCCAGATCCCAAGAAAGGGCTCTTATACCTTGTGCAAGAAAGAATTTGCGGCAAGTCCATAGAGTAAAGCAAAATCAAATTTATTAAGAAAGTAAAGGAATAAAAGAATGGCTACTCCATAGGCAGGGCAGTGGCATGGGCTGCTTAACTGAGTATACTCAGTTATTTCTTGATTATATGGTAAACGAAGGGTAGATTATTTGAGTTTTCCAGGACAGGGGCAGACAATTCTTGGAACTGAGTGTTCCTCCCACTTGCAGACCATATTCTTGGCATTGCCATGGCTCTGGTGGGTATGTCTTTTAGCATGCTAATTTATTATAATTAGCATACAATGATCAGTGAGGATGACCAGGGGTCACTTTTGTCACCATCTTGGGTTTGGTGGGTTTTGGCCTGCTTTCTAATTGCATCATGTTTTGTCAGCAGGGTTTTATGACCTTTATCTTGTGATGCCAGGTCTTACCCACTTTCTCATTCTGTGACTAAGAATGTCTGACCTCCTGGGAATGCAGCCCAGTGATCCCAACCTTATTTTACCCAGCTCCTATTCACGATAGAGTTGCTCCAGTTTGAACACCTCTCACACCATTATGGCCAAGAATTCCATTTTCAAGGCTACTCTGGAATCCCCTTGGCCAAGAGATGGTTGGTTCTGTCAGTTGTGGGGTTTAGAATTTTATTTAATTTATACCACTTAACCTAAACATGTGGATAAAAGCAGCCATGTTGTTCTTGCCCTAGGATTGAAGTCAAAACCCAAATCTTGGAAATTGCATATTCCTAATATTTTTAGCATTTTCCTTTGTGAATTGTTAATGATCAATTAAAACTATTAAAAGATAGTTATCATTACTAAAAATAATAACCACAGAGTGTCTACCATATTCCAGTTGCTTTTCATATGCATTTGGTTATTAAATTATGCAAAGTAGGTGTACATGTGTCCAATTTACAGCTAAAGGAAATGAGATTCACAGAATTTAAGTAACTCATCCAGGGTCACACAGCCAGTAAATGGCAGTCCTGGAATTTGAACTCACATGTGCCTTCCTATCATACCAAATCATCTCCCAGTTAAATCTGCATTTTCTCTTGTTTATTATGCTATTTGATTGCTTTCTAACCCACTAATAGAGTGTAAGCTTCTTATAGGAATTATTTCATATGAAGCTTGAAATTTTAAACAATCTGGTATAGACCTTTATTCAGCATTTGTTGGAAAATCCAATACAACTGGCAGAAAAACAGTCTACTAAGAGAAATGTATTGTTGAAAACCAATGACTGCAGTCAGACCAGCAGAGAATCCAGACTATAAAAATTGCAAACGGTAGTTGCAGGCAGAACAAGAAAAGGACAATCTGGCTGGGTAGTAATATTTGCAGCTGTTCCTCTGTGCTGGCAGCCTTTCAAAGCCACAATTATTAAATGCATTAATAGAAGGAATGCTGTGATAGCACCAGTCAGCTGTGAAAAATGAAGTTAAGAGTGATTGACAGATAAGTAGACTTTAAGCAGCAAATTGCTGAAAAGATCAGCCAGGAGCTATGAAACATGGAATGATACTTTACTGTAGGTTAAAGGAGAAAAAGAGTTGACTTGTCCTTCACCAGACCCATCTTAGGGATCAGTCAATTTTTCCTTGAACTTTTTGGTACCAGAATGCTAAGGAAGAATAAGGTTAAATTTCTTTATGTATTACCTGGATAATGCTCACTACCACAAGGGAATTAGCTCTGAGTCTAAATACTTCCTGTCTTGTTTTATGTAGCTCTTTGCCTTCTAGCAGAAAGAGAGGAGACATTTATTTATTTATTTATGAGACAGGGCTCGTTGTTTCCCAGGCTGGAGTGCAGTGGCACAAGCACAGCTCACGGCACGGCAGCCTTGAACTCCAGTGCTTAGCCTCATGAGTAGCTGGGACTACAGGTGTGTACCACCACGCCCAGCTAAATTTTTTTGTATTTTTTTAGAGGCAGAGTTTCACCATGTTGCCCAAGCTGGGAGACTTATTGTTAAACAATGATATAATGCTAAACTCTATTCAGTAGTGTGATGGTTAATACTGAGTGTCAACTTGATTGAAGAATACAAAGTATTGATTCTGGGTGTGTCTGTCAGGGTGTTGCCAAAAGAGATTAACATTTGAGTCAGTGGGCTGGGGAAGGCAGATCCACCCCTAATCTGGTGAGTCAATGTAATCAGCTGCCAGTGAATATAAAACAGGCAGAAAAACGTGAGAGAGATGGGCCTAGCTTCCCAGCCTACATCTTTCTCCTGTTCTGGATGCTACCTGCCCTCAAACATCTGACTCCAAGTTCCTCAGTTTTGGAACTCAGACTGGCTCTCTTTGCTCCTCAGCTTACAGACAGCCTATTGTGGGACTTTGTGATTGTATAAGTTAATACTTAATAAATGCCCCTTTATATATATATATATATATATATATATATATATATATATCTCCTATTAGTTCTGTCCCTCTAAGAGAACCCTGACTAATACAGGTAGGGTCTTCTGAGTTTCAGAAAGCAGTTCAGTGTTGCCTTTTAAGAAGGGTGTTACCATTGTCTATGCTCCAATTGTTCAAGGAGACTGCATTTGCTCATGGCAGACATGGCTAATCAATCACAGCTCTAATCCTCATTGAGCCTCTGAGTATTTTTCAATACAGCAATCTGGACAACCTTGACCATTTGAGGTTGGCACTTGTGAAAACATAAGAACCTCATGTTTATTTTATCCACAACCATACACATTCCACTTAGCTCACAGTAGTTATATAATAGTGGTTGAATTAATTATTGTCATGGCTGATTTATACTGATTCCCTCAAATTTAGAGTCATGAAACATATTTTTGAAAAGATCACAGGATTTCAGAGATCAGCCGGTCTAATCTCCTGGTAGTCTCCCTGGGAACTCATGCTTCTAACTCTCAGCCTTGTATTTCTTATCCTTTGCACAGAAAGAAATTCCCTTTCTGATAAAGGAGAAAGATCATGCAAATATGAGATCAGACAGCTTTCTGAGTGGAGCCAGAGTTCGTGTTTCCGAAGCTTTTAATCATAAAGAGACTATGTTAAATATATGATAATCCCCAAAATGTTATCCCAGAGACACCTGCTCTGGAAAAAAACACCTGAGTATACAAGCAGATATTGAATGCATAAACTTAAAGTTTTATCAAATCACCTTGAAGTCCTTAGCTGCAGAGAAATAATTATTTTTTCCACAACGTCTGAGCCAGGGAACTTTCTCTACAGTCCTATGCTGAAGACGCTTAAGGCTAAGTTTCTGTATCCATTCAGCCTCCAAGGAGCCCTTTGGCCCAGATTCATCCAGGATGAAGGAGGCGAGCCAAGCCCTCTCCATGATGATGTTTTTTGCTACCTCAGAACACATGACAGTGGGAGTGTAGGTTTTCAACATTTTTCAACTTCCTTTTCTTATTTGAATATGGAGCATCCTACCTTGCATTGACTTTGAAAAAACACAATCCATCTGTAGCCTCTTAAAAAACTCTTGCATAAGAGTTGAATCCTGTGTCCCTTTTCCCTCCCTGTTTTCTGCCAAAGCCCCCTTCGCTGTGCTAGCAGCGGGGTGGAGAGCTGAGGATCCTGAAGCACTCTGGCTCTCGTCACCTCCACTGCCTGGCTCTTCCTCTGCGCTTCTGCACCCGCTGTGCTGGCCTCCTTGCTGTTTCTCTGACACACCAAGCACTGCTTTCATGGTTTCCTCAGAGACAGATCTCCTTGGCTAATTACCTCCTCTTCTTCCAGATCTCCTTAGCTAATTACCTCTCCTTCTTCAAGACTCTGCACACATATTACTTCTTCAGTGCGGCCTCCCTGAATTCTATATTTAAAATTCTAACCTTCAACCCACTTACCCAGTACTTTCTATCTCCCTTACTCGGCTCATTTTTTCGTTTGCCAAAGCACTTACCACTGTCTAAAAGTCTATAAAATTTACTTAGATTGTCTGTTATACAATGTCTCTTGCTGCTCCCCAAGGTTAGAGACCTTTGTTTTGTTAACTGAGGTATTCAAGCTCCCAGAACCATAACGAGAATATCATAGGCTCTCAGTAAACACTGACTGATGAATAAATGAATAATTTCTTAAGTAAAAACACAGGGAAAACTGTGAAACATCAGCGACAGTTCAAAGACACTGGCCAAGCAAACTCTATTTCAGAGATTTTTATTTCCCCTTGATACGGTTTAGCTGTGTCCCCACCCAATTCTCAAATTGCATTTCCCAGAATTCCTATATGCTGTGGGAGGGACCCAGGGGGAGGTAATTGCATCATGGGGGTCAGTCTCTCCTGTGGTATTCTCCTGATAGTGAACTAGTCTCATGAGATCTGATGAGTTTATCAGGGGTTTCCGATTTTGCTTCCTCCCCATTTTCTCTTGCTGCTGACAGGTAAGAAGTGCCTTTCACCTCCTGCCATGCATGATTCTGGGGTCTCCCCAGTCATGTGAAACTGTAAGTCCAATTAAACATCTTTTTTTCTTCCCTGTCTCAGGAATATCTTTATCAGCAGCATGAAGACAGACTAATAAACTCCTCTTCATACAGCCTCAAATTTCACCAATTAGAGATTTATTTGACTGAATGGGTGTTATCTTTTAAAATACAAATACTATGGAACTGGTGCTAAAGACTGTCAGTTGCTAACGCATTACTGTGAATCCATTTAGGGTAATCACTGCTTTCCACTCTCTAGTAAAGACCAGCTTCCTGATGAGAATGGGAATGTCTGAGGGATGTAGGGTATTTTGGAACACAGACCACTTCAGGCACCATGGAAATCCTGGGTAGAAGCCAGAGTGGGAAGGCTGAAGACAGCAGAATAGGGTTCAGCCTGGAGAGATGGGAATGGTAAAACCATGTTTACATATTAATCTTTAGTAGTTGAGATGATCTTTTAAAAATCCCTCCAAGAAAAGCTTGTTTAGCTCAATGACCACCTCCCTTAAATCAATAACATCCGTTGGCCAAGTGTATGTTAGTCTATGTCCCAAAATGTGCTCAGCAGGAACTTACTTAAAGGAGTAAATGGCAATGGGGATGGGCATTTGATTTTCTGGATTGCTCCATGTGTCTCTTGCCAGGAAGCTAAAATGCTTATTCGATCTATTTCATCTAGAAAGAATGATTCAGTTTCTCATGCAGCTCTCTACAGGCTGGTCCAGCTGATTAGCTATCCAGATGTCACTGCCAACACGGTGGCACTTCCACAATTTATTTGGCCACCATGGATAGCACCAATATTACAGCCCACACAAACACCGTTTTATGGCTATTCTATGATTGCTGGATTGTTGATGGTCAAGCTGTTTTCAGAGTCAACACATCATTGTTTAGTGTCTAGAGACCTCAGACACAATCACAGACCTGAACCAAACAACTCTGGGCTAATTGTGAGGGGCTGTGGGGTTGGCATAAACAGTGGTGTGTTAAAGAGCTCAGGCTTAAAAGTTTGTGATCATTCTATTTATTCACACTCTGTAGAGCTGGAGAAACTTAATGAAATCATTTTCTTTCCATTCTTCCTGGAAACCAAATGGCTCTTTTTAGTATATGAGATTTTTGAGAAAACAAGAAAGAGCAGAATGAGAAAACACAAGACTCTGAAGGCATCATGTTCCTCTGAGCCAAATGCGGGGATGTCTTTACAGAAATGCTGAAAATTCCCTGGATGTAAAGTTTTGGATCTAAAACTTTCTGGATGTAAAGTTTTCTACAATAAATAACAACAGCTACCATTTACTGAATGCTCACTTATTGCTCGGCACTGTACACGCACTTAATCCTCCCAATAGCCCCCATTAGCCCATTGGGTAACTTCCCATATTCCCAACGTGAGGAAGTGGTAGAACGAGAGACCAACCCAGTGACTGTGATAACACCCAGATCCTCCTTCCTCCTGTTACATGTGTCTCCACACAAAAACCAAGGCGGGGTACTTAGGTCTCTTGACTGTCTGTAGAGAGTGTTTCAAGAGCTTATTTTACACCAGAAATCTCCCTCATTAGAGCTTGGTGTCAGGTTTTGGAGTATATATGCCACTAATATATGAAGAATATAAAGAGCTTTTTTAAGTTTAACTTCTTTTTAAATCAACATGTTTACTTTTAGCCCAGGGTAGACTGTCCATAATCAAGAAGATGTGTCTGGCTTACCTACTGCGAAATGAAATTCTTTTGCTCATTCCTGGAGCCATCTTTCTCCTCTCATTTAACAAAGCACCCTCACTGTTGGTCCCTGCAAGCTTCGAAGAATAAAAGGCAATGCAGAGAAGGCAAGGTCTTGGTTTATTTTCTTCAAAAAATGAACCAAATGTTTTATCTTCTAAAGCAAGAACCCAGAGAGTTGTCATTAGTTGGCAGCACTGATGGGGGATTAGGCGACTTCACATTGTCTCCTTAACTGTTTTGAAAATGGGTTAACGTGAAGGAACATCACATTTCTCTGTTGCCAGATGCCTTTGGGGATGGGAATAAATAATTTGGGTAAAAATTGGGAAAATGGCTTAGAAAAATGCTTCTCTATGATTGAACAGGGATGGGACATAAGAGCCCTAGAGCTCTGTAATTTGGAAGGGTATCTGGAGAAGAGCCAAGTGCTTACAAATTAAGTATATGTTCAGCTTTTACGGTAAACTTTATAAGTACTCATGCCATTGAGTATCACAGGAGGAGAGTTGAATTAGAAAGTCAATAAACACACAGGCAAGAAAAAAAAAAAAAGAGTAAAAGTGTTCTCTTAATTTTTTTCTTGACCCATTAAATGCCCTAGATGAATTTCTTTGCTCCATATGCCTCTCTTGCTACTATTTACACTGTATAGCTGCCAGAGAATGCTTTTTCTACTACTAACGAAAGTCATAAAAACCAATCTACAATCGCTTTTGTAAAAATGATGCCACAAAATTAAAGCCACAAAAGTCTACAACTCCAAAGCCTATATTTTCCAACTATGCTAATTTTTCTAAAAAATCAATAAAAAGTACAATTCTAAACTCCATCAAAAGGTCAAAGTAAGCAGATGCTAGTGAAATACTGTTCTGTAGTGATGACATTGTCTCTGCTGCTGTCCTAAACGAGTCACTTCTTTAACTTCTACATTACGTTTGCAATTCTTGCTTGCAACAATATTTTCAAGTGTGTCTTGGTCTATATTTGCTTTTTTAGGTGCTTATATTACAAACTATGTGAGAAAGAATTATTTTTATTATAGCACCACAATGGATTACCAGAAATTATCGATGTTTAAAATGAAGCCAATATATAAAACCTTAGGAAATAGAGAATATGAGAGAGTGAAACTCTCTATTTAACTAAAAGGAGCATGAAAGGTCAAGATTTTCAGTTTTAGCTGAAACAACAGAGAAAGAAATAATTCCAGAATGTACACACTCCACCATAAACCTGTTTATCTTCAGTGAGTCTTTCTGGAGTCCCACTTAAATGTAGCTGAAGCGAGACAGATGCTTTCCTATCCACAGTCTCAATTACCACCACAGTTGGAGCAAACTTTGGAGACAACGTAGATTGTTCACATAGTAATCAAGATTTCCTAAGCTGAATAGAGACTAAACCAAACAAATAGACACCCAACAAATATCTGTGAATTAAAGAAGGGATGGAAAAATACAGTGATTGAGTCAAACCAAGATCTTTTAAAAAAAGGTTTTCTGAGACGGGATCTAGCTCTATTCCCCGGCTGGTCTCAAACTCCTGTCTTTAAACTATACTCCCACTTCAGCCTACCAATTATCTGGGACTACAGGTGTCAGCCAGGCTAATTAAGCTCTTAAATTTTTTTTTTCCATTGCTTGGGTCTTGAAAATAATGGGCATCATAATACCTGATAGCTTCACTTAGAGTTAGAACATTTCAACAGAAGTCATGAATTTAAGAAATCTTGTGCTCTGGTCATGTCTCTCCACATATGAAGAAAGCTGGGCCCAGAGAGAATGAAGCTCCTTGCCTGCATCACACACAGCTTGCTACTGGCAGAACTGAGGCTTAAACTCAAATAACTGCTCGCAGGCTCACGCTCTCCCACCGTGCCTTACTGCCTCCTCTTTGCCTTCACCAGGGTGTCAGCCTTATCTACAGTTATCCCTCTGATACTATTCCAGTGACTCGCTGGCTTCTAGAAACGTGAAATCATCTAAGGTGCCATTAAAGGCTTTGGGGGTACAAGCAATTATGCATCATGTTAACTGTGAATCTTCCAGAGCCCCAAATGTTGACAGGTCATGGAATGGGCCCACGACATTGGACACTTACCTGCTTTTTGTTGCTGCCTACAAGGTAGACACTTTTATAGTGGCCTGTGATTTTCCAAAGCTCAATCACCTAAAAAACCCTTTGTTAAGGGGTATTATGAATGCAGATTGGGAGTGCTAAAGTAGTAAAAGAAAGATTTTACCAGGAACATTTTGATGTGGAGAAAGAGGTGGTTTTTTTTTTTTTTTTAACCGTCTTTGGAAGTTCTGTTTGTTATGCTTGTTTAGCATAACGTGTTTATAGTGAGACAGCAGTTAATATATTAGCATGTGTCAGCCATTATATTACTGACAGGGAATTGAGCAGATAAATGGATCCTTAAAAACACTTCTAATACCTGCACTTATACTTAGTCTGCAAGCTAGAGAAAAAGCAAAAACAATGCACAGAAGTGTAAATATGCACAATCTCAGCTCACTGCAACCTTTGCCTCCCAGGTTCAAGCGATTCTCCTGCCCCAGCTTCCCGAGTAGCAGGGATTACAGGTGCATGCCACTATGCCCAGCTAGGTTTTTGTATTTTTAGTAGAGATAGGGGTTTCACTATGTTGGCTACGCTGGTCTCGAACCCCTGACCTCCACCCACCTCAGCCTCCCAAAGTGGTGGGATTACAGGTATGAGGTACCGTGCCTGGCATTTTTTTTTTTTTTTTTTTAAACATAGAAGTTATGTTAGTCAAGGTTGTCCAGAAAAACAGAACTAATGGGGTGGGGATAAGGAGAGACACAGAGAGAGAAACATAAAAAGAGATTCATTATAAAATTGGCTCATGCAATTACCAAGGCAGATAATTCCCAATTTCTGCATTGACAAGCTGGACATCCAGGAGAGCAATGGTGTATTTCCAGTCTGAGTCTGAAGACCTGGAAGTCAGAAGAGTTTCTGGTATAGTTTATGTCCAAAGGCCAATAGACTCAATAACTAGGAAAAGCCAATGTACCCATTTGAGTCCAAAGGTAGAGGAAAACTGATGTTCCAGCAGGAAAGCCGTCAAGCAGAGAGAGTGAATTCTCTCTTATTCCCTTTGTGTTCTGTACTCGTTGATTGGATGAGACCTCCACATTAGGGAGGGCATCTGCTTCATTCAATCTACTGATTCTTCTTACCCAGAAGCGACGTCACGGACATGTCCAGAATAATGCTTGACCAAATGTCTGGGCAGCCCATGGCCCAGTCAAGTTGGCAGAGAAAATCAACCATGACAGCAGGGATACCAATGCATTTTTTTTTTTTTTTTTTTTTTTTTTTTGGCAGAGTCTCACTCACGCAGTCTCCCAGGCTGGAGTGCAGTGACACAATCGTGTCTCACTGCAGCCTGCACCTCCCAGGCTCAAACAATTCTTATGCCTCAGCCTCCCAAGTAGGTAAAATTACAGGCATCCTCTACCATGTCCAGCTAATTTTTTTATGTTTTACAGAGACAGGGTTTCACCATATTGGCCAGGCTGGTCTCAAACTCCTGACCTCAAGTGATCTGCCTGCCTCAGCCTCACAAAGTGCCAAGGTTACAGGCATGGGCCTCTATGCCCGGCCTCCACCAATGCATTTTTGCCACACGGTCTTTTTCATTAGTTAAATGGGCAATTTTCTTAAGCTGCTTTATTTTCTGTATTAGTTTTCTAGGGCTGCCATGAAGTACCACAAACTGGGGGGCTTATACAACATAAATTAATTTCCTTGCAGTTCTGGAAGCTAAAAGTCCAAGATCACGGTGTTGGCAGAGTTGATTACTTCTAAGGGCTATGAGGGAGAATTTGTTCCATGCCTCTCTCCTGGCTTCTTGTGGTTTGCCGGCAATCTTTGGTGTTCCTTGGTTTATAGATACATTATCCCAATATCTGCCTTCATTTTCATGTAGTTTTCTCCTTGTGTATACGTTGATGTCCAAATTTACACCCCCCCCACCTTTTTTTTTTTTTTTTTATTAGAAACAGAGTCTCACTCTTTTGCCCAGGCTGGAGTGCAATGGTGAGATCTCAGCTCACTGCAACTTCTGCCTCCTGAATTCAAGTGATTCTCCTGCCTCAGCCTCCCGAGTAGCTGGGATTACAGGTGACCACCACCACGCCTGGCTAATTTTTGTATTTTTAGTAGAGATGGGGTTTCACCATCTGGCTAGGGTGGTCTTGAACTCCTGACCTCAAGTGAGCTGCCTACCCCACCTCGGCCTCCCAAAGTGCTGGGATTACAGGCATGAGCCATGGCATGTGGCCCAAATTTACCCTTTTTGTAAAAAACATCTATTTTATTGGATTAGGCCCACCTAATGACCTCATCTTTCCACTGATTACCTATATAAAAACCCTGTTTCACATCACATTCTGAGGTACTGACAGGGCTCCCACATTTTTTTTTTTGGTGGGGAGACACAACTCAACTCATAATACCTTCTGAAACGGAACAGCAGCTTCCTTGTTTCAAACCAATGATACAAGAAAAACTTGGGACTGTAATATCCCCCTGCAAACTGGGAAGGAGCTAAGAGACAAAAGAATGATTCAGACAAGTCTAGCTTGATGAGTAGATAAGTCTATTAGGACTTACATACAGGGTACGCCTGGATGGCAGCAGGACAGCACTGGAGATCTCTGCCACCTCCCAACTCCAAACTGCTTTTAAGCTAATTTTCTGGCTCCTTGCCTACTGTGTTTGAGTGATGAGACTGTTTTTCTTGGTAGGTTCTCCGATACTCACAGGGATGTTTGGGTTTTTAGAGACACTTGCTCCTCAGTTGGACACCCTGGCCTTGGCTCACTGCCTACCCTTCAGAATTCAGGCAGTGGACGTACATCCTTAAATAACTTGGTGGGGGACCCATCACACTACAGATGAAACAATAATAATTTGGCTCAAATCACTGGTTAACAATCAGGTAAAAGCAATAAGTAGGATAATCATATAACTTAAGTCTAAACACTTTTGAGGCTATCACTGAGTCAGGGAGTAAAAACATGTCCCAAGCAAACTGGGATCCATGCTCCACCCTAGCTATATAAGGTAACATGCCAGGTGTAGAGACATTGAAAGCTCCTTACTTTGTTCACCGGGATCTTCCATCTCAGCATCTGAATAGGGCTGGCTGCCATCAACCATGTCCCAGAATGAGGATTTTAAGAGACTCTCACAGTGTTAATGTCAGTGTTGTGCAGATTCCTGCAGTGGCATATCCAAAATCAGACCTCCCAATCATGTTAGTATCTTCCTGCCCCATTGTTTTGCTTTTATAGCTCTATTCCTCTCCTTAACATTATCACAATCATAATTAGATAATTGATTATATTCCTAGAAGGTTGATATCTGACTTCACTAGTTTGTTAGCTTCCCAAGGGCAGGGGCTACGTCTCTTATTTTTCCCTGTGTCCTAAAGCAGCTCATGCTAGACTAGAACCTACCAAGAAAAACAGTCTCATCACTCAAACACAGTAGGCAAGGAGCCAGAAAATTAGCTTAAAAGCAGTTTGGAGTTGGGAGGTGGCAGAGATCTCCAGTGCTGTCCTGCTGCCATCCAGGTGTACCCTGTATGTAAGTCCTAATAGACTTATCTACTCATTATGTGCCATCAATATCTGTTGAATGAATGTAAACAGCACTTCTAGAAGTGCTTAATAGATGGTCATTAAATAAATGAGATATATACACATATACTGAAATAAAACTTGTTAATTCAAGCTTTCCCATTATTTCTAAGAACCTTGCAATTCTCTACTGCATACTCATGGGAGAATAAAAATGAAAATAACCAAAATGTCTCCATATTCTTTTAACAATAATTTTGACCTTACAGGCCTTTGAAAGGGCCTCAGAAACCCCTGAGGACTACCTGGATCACACTTTGAGAACCACTACTGAGGACAAGATAGAAAAGACCCGGGTACCCTGTTGATCTCATGGCGCAGTACCTTCTAACTGCCCCACTCCCCAGTCTTGGACCAGCTACCAGCATAGGTTTTCATGTGAATGGTAAACAAATCTTCTACTACCTTATGAAAGCCATTGTACTTTGATTTCTGTTTCAGTGATCAAATCAACATGCTAATTAATACAATCCTTTGGTTACCACATAGTAAAAAGGAAAGTGAGTTATTTCTTGTGCCAAGTCTTGACTAAAGGCAAGAAACCAATTGTAGATCCAGAAGGTCTTCGTTTTCAAGATAAATGGGAAGACGCATATTTCCTTATAGAAGTTACATGTTTCGGTCAGACGCGGTGGCTCACATCTATAATCTTAGCACTTTGGGAGGCCAAGGCGGGTGGGTCACGAGGTCAGAAGATTAAGATCATCCTGACTAACATGGTGAAACCCCATTTCTACTAAACGTACAAAGAATTAGCTGGGCATGGTGGCATGCACCTGTAGTCCCAGCTGCTTGGGAGGCTGAATCAGGAGAATTGCTTGAACCTGGACGGCAGAGGTTGCAGTGAGCTAAGATCATGCTGCTGTACTCCAGCTTGGGTGACAGAGCAAGACTCAATCTCAAAAAAGAAACAAAAAAGCAAGCAAGCGAGACGGCGGGGGGAGGGGAGGAAGAAAAGGAAAAGAAAGAGAAAGAAAAGTTACATGTTTCCTGGCTTTCAGATCCCAAGGGTGCCTGTTTCACTTAGTCTAGCCACTTATTTCATTTATAATACCTGCTGGCCTCAATAGGTAAATGAACCAGTTGGGGGCCACTAGAAGTTTTCTAGCAGAAAAGTCATCAGAACAGTTCTTCAGGAAGGTCAATCTGACAGTCACGTGGGCAGTGGACTGGAAAGGCAAGAGGCTAGCAATGGGAGAGCTGGGCAGCTGTAAGGCCACCATTAGATTCTATGAGAATTAATGAGAATCTAGATTAGGTGCTGGGTGGGAGAAGTGAAATGGATTACAAACATCAATGTTTCAATTTCTGTTACCTACACAGCAATAGCTACTGAGAGCCCTAACTCAGAGCACACCCCAACTCTGCACACAGACTGTTCCTTTTTGTGGCTTATTTTCAGATTCCTGCCTGTTGGCTTGGGTCATGCAGGAACATCAGAATCCCTTTAAGCCCCTTCCAATGAGCATAAAGGAAGGTGTCCTCTTCCTTTTCCCAGAACCCAATTACCTCTTAATGCTGAGGGCATGTGGAGCAGAGGACACACTTGGCCACATTACACTACTCAGTAGGCAGCAGAGTAAAGGGAGTTGCCCCTCCAGGCTGTCTGCATTATAATCCCACCAAAAGGTCTGTCTTCCAGTCCCAAGAAGGGAACAAGGGGGTCATTGCCCTGGGTTCTGGCCATTCCCTGGACATATCCAGGGATATCCTTGATGGCCCTTGGAATTTACCATAGCCCTTCCTTCCTGAGTGTTGGAATGAAGTATAAAAAAGAGACAGCATATGTGCTTGGCAATAAGAAGGGTAATAACAGCTAACATGTTTAGATAGTGTGTAATGTTCTGAGTACATCTTTAAGTCCTTTTATATACATTATACCATGTAATCTATTTACAACTGGTACTATCTCATAAAAACCATTTAAGAAAAATACTGATATCATCCCCTTATTATAGATGAAGGAACTTTGGCACAGAGACATTAAATCACTTGCCAAGGTCATACGTCTCATAACTGGAAAAGTTGACATTTGAACCAGGTCACCTGTCTCCAAAGGCATGAAGTCTTAACCATAGCATTCTACCGTCTCAAATATAGCAAAAAAAGTTCTGGAGAAAAGTGGTTTCCAAGAGTGACAGCAAAGGGAGGGAGAACTTTTATATACCTATTCAGACTGCCAGATACTCAAACAAACAGAACTGGATCAAAATCAATCTGATTCTCTTTCTATACCCTCACACCACATGCCCAAATCCATCAGGACCTCTTGTGCTGGAGATAGAATGAATTGAATGCAAGTCTTAAGTATTTATTAATCTTAAGTATTTATTAATCATCATTAAGTGATAAGTCTGGATTTCTGGACTACTGGTTTGGAATTTAATCAGAAGCTTTATTTTTTATAACCTGCAGTACAGCAGGGAAAAGCATGCCTGGTTCTAGGTTGCTACTGGGCTTCTAACTACACATCATGTAGAGAAGAATCTATCACCAGGGTAGGCACTTGGAATCATTTGCCATCGTACCTGTGCACTCCAAGAAAGCCAGCAAAGTCTTGTGCTCTCTCCCCACTGGGGTTCTGCCTGGTTGCTAAAGACCTAGAATCCCTAGGCTTTCTTGATAGACAGGGAAGATTTTGGCACAGTTGCTTAAAGGTCATCCAAATGTTTTTCTTCCAGAGCAATTGTGAGTTACATTTGCTGGATCTATGTTCATGCCATTTGCTACCAGGCAATATTCTATGCATTTTTTTTTTAAATGCTTACTTAAACCTTACCAACTCCATGACACCCTTTTCTCTTCCAATAGGCAGAATCCCTTTTCTGGGACTTTCACAGCACTTGGACCATAGTCTATGTTAGTATCTGCTAAAGCTAAACTACCTTATAATTGACTGTTTATGTACTCATTCTTCCACCCGATTGTGAGCTAAGAGAGTTCCACCTTTGGGCCTTTGCACCGAGCACAGGGGTGTGACCTAGAGTAGGTCCAATGGTTGACAAAGGAAAAACAGAAGAATGAAAAGAGAGTGAGAGGTGGATAATGGTGCTAACACCCTTTATGACATGATTCCAGATGTCCTGGGAATAACCCTCCTGTCTCCTTTCCTGGCTCTGCTTCTGTATGTGACATTCTACTATAATCAAGGAGTTGTGAAAAAATAATTAATTTGTCATCAGCCCTTATCTATTAATATAATATAGAATGATTTAAAAAGTGAGTTTCAGGGAAGAAGGAGTTTGGGAACGATGGGGACTTCAAGGTGTCCACAATGGGGAGCGCCAGGTGGGAGGGAGAAAGCCACAGACATCAAGTGCCTGGACAACTAAATGAGGGAAGGGTAAAGGAAAGGGATGGGGGAATTACAGACAGATTTCCTTACGTCATAATTGTATCTAGAATGGCCCAAAGGAAAAAATGTGATTAATGTGCCTATCCCTCTAATTCATTTTTTAGAATTCTGGTTCTTATATTGGTCTCAGGTTTACACGTAGATATCAGAGGTACACCAACTAGTCTAATTCTCCTAGCATTGTGGGACCCAACGAACCACACTGCTGAAGTGTATAATTCAGTGTTTTCAAGGCCGAAGCACATGCTGCACATTTAGCCTCTTTTCCTCTGAATAAATTAATCTACTGGATGAGACCACATTTTCCTTTCACAGCCAAATCTCACATGACATGATCATGATTCTCCAACCTGCAATGGACCTCTCCTGATTGCAACGGAAGTTGGGTCTGGAATTGGTTGTGCTATGTGATTTGGTGGCTTATTAAGCTCCTCCATGATTAGACCTGGGAAAACAGACCACACTGAGCTGCTGGGAACTGCTTATGTGAGGCTACTGTCTGCAGGGACTCCAGTTGTCCCTCTCCCTGACCACTACTTCCTTTCTACTATGATGTGCTTCTCCCCTTCCCAGCTGCAGGGTCACTCACGCTTCCAAAACCACCTGCTCCTCACCTTTAAGTTCCCAGGTGTCAGCTCTCTAAGATTTGACCTTGGGAACTGCCAGCTCAGAGCTGAGACAGCTTTTCCTATCTGCAGCAAAAGCCATTTCAAAAAAGCAGGGAGAGATCTGGGCTTCTCATATTTTCCTTGCTAGATGTGTTTGAGGCTGCAAAAACCAATTACTGAAGCTCAGCTGTAAGATATGAAATGTATTTAGTAACAGGTAAAGTTCATGAACACAGTATTAGCTGCAGAATGTGTGTGGTGGCATCTTTTACAAATGAATGCATATCCTAGATCCTGCTTTTACAAATAAGCCATCTCCAGAGTGCTGTTGATGGCAAAAACAGAATCAAATATAATGGACTGGCAGCCTCAATGCTGCTCAGAATAATGAGCTATGGTACACAGCACTTTATCTTCATCAGAATTTTCCCTCTGCTTGTTTAAAGCATCAAAAGTCCCCATATTCTCTTAGGATCAAATAGGATTGTAGCCCTGCAAGACAGACTTGTTCCTACACACTCTCTGAGTTAATATTTGAAGGCCTTGCAGCAGGAAAAATCTTGGGTAGAGAACTCAGAAGGCAGACAAAGGCACATATGGATAACACTTTGGCTCTACTAGAACCATTTCTGAGAATGATCATATGCTCCCCTTCCGATGGCCAAAAAAACATTTGGGAAGCAAGGAACCAAGCCACCAGATTTAGTTGGCTTGTTCACATCTGATGCGAACTTTGGTTAAAATGATTTTTTAAAAATTGAGAGGGAAAAATTGCTTTCAATGATTTGTGGTCTCACAAAGAAGTTCAACCTAGAAGACTGCTAAGCATTGAATGGTATTCTCAGAGGTGAACAGTAAAAACTTCCTAAAGTCATAGATCTAAAAGGATGTTGAGAAATCTGATTTTCCAGGCTGCAGGCTCACCAGTCACAAGAGGTCCCTGTGTGGTTCCCTTGGATCTTTGATGGAGTCTTGGCCTTTGCTGCGGCGTGTTTTCCCCAGTTTGCCTCCCCTCCGGAAGCAAGTGGAGTTATCGTGTTGAGGGCTGATTTACACTGCAGCTTCCTTATCAGTTCTGCTGGGTTGTGCTACATTAACCCTACAATATTTCCTGATTGCTTTGTAACTCTCCTTCATTCTTTACTTTCTACTTGGCATCATGATGGAGTAAAAGTCTCAAAAGGCCATTTAAACTTGAAGAAAAGAGAATTTGTTGTGAATCTTTGCAAATGCTTGCAGAGACCCCCCACTGGGGTCAACTATGAATTCTTTTTTTTTTTTTTTTTTTTAACATCTCAGACAGTGTCTAACCCTTCTTTCCCAGATTGATTAGTCACCTGATACCTGAGTTCTTTCCTTTTTTGTTCTGAGACAGGGTCTGGCTCTGTTGTCCAGGCTGGAGTGCAGTGGCATAATCCTGGCTCACTGCAACCTTTGCCTCCTGGGCTCAAGCCATCCTCTCATTTCAGCCTCCTGAGTAGCTGGGACTACAGGCACAAGCTACCACACCCAGCTAGTTTTTGCACTTTTTGTAGAGATGGGGTCTTATCGCGTTGCCAGGGTAGTCTCAAACTCCTGGACTCAAGTGGTCCAACTGTCTCAGCCTCCCAAAGTGCTGGGATTACAGGCGTGAGCCACAGTGCCTGGCCCTAGTCACCCAAGTTATTGAACCTCTGTCCCCTCTTCCTCCCCACAGGGACTTTGCTCCTCTACATTTCTTCTTTCCTGTGATGTCTTTAGCTTCTGCTCTGGCCTTGACTCCTTCCCAGTTGCCTCCAGCTGTGCACAAAACTCCACTGAGATGATAGGCCAAACTATCCCACTGGTTTAACTCTGCTTTTTCTTATCAAGATCCTTGGCCAAAAGCCACAAAGCATTCACTTACAATAAAAGCAATACTAACAACAAGAAATGATAGCAAGGGGAGCCTACTCTGTGCCTACACTGTGTTAAGCAGTTTGCAAACATTGTCCTTTAGCCTCACAGAAACTCTGTAAGGTCAGTACTATTACTCCCATTCCCATCCCCAATTTTAACAATTGGGAAACGGAGGAAAAGCATTAAGAAGCTTGCACAAATCAGAAAGCACACTTGGAGCAAAGACAGGATTGAAACCCAGGCAGTCTTCTGTGCTTTAAATATTTGTCCCCTCCAAAGCTTATGTTGAAATTTAATCCCCAATGTGGCGGCATTAAGAAGTGGGGCTTTTAAGGAGGTGATTAGGTCTTAAGGGCTCTGTTCTTATGGATGGAATAAGCCATTCGTGAATTAATGGATTAGTGTGTTACCATGAGAGGGGAACTGCTGGGGTGCAGTTTTACAAGCATAGGAGGAGAACCAGGTATGGGGATATCTGCCTGTAGTCCTAGTTACTTGGGAGGCTGAGATGGGAGGATTCCTTGAACCCAGGATCTTGAGGCCAGCTTGGGCAACATGGTGAGACACCGCCCCCCACCCCCCAATTTCTTTAAAAAAAAAAAAGGCAAAGGAAGAAAAGAGATACCTGAACTAGCATGCTTGGCCCCCTTGCCATGTGACGTCCTGTGCTGTCCAGGACTCTGCAGGGGTTCCCATCAGGAAGAAGGTTCTCATGATACGCACCCCCTCGACCTTGAACACCATAGCCTCCATAACTGTAAGAAATACATTTTTTTTTCTCTATAAATCACCCAGTTTCAGGTATTCTGTTACAAGCAACAGGAAATGGACCAAGACACAGTTTGACCTCAGGGCCCACTGCATACGCCACTATCTTGTACTGCTTCTCTATCCCATTCCACAATCAGCCTTCCTGGTATCCTGAACCCATAAGTAGAAAGTGCACTGACCTTACAAGAGCTGAATCCATTGACATTATCAATTTCTCATTCTCCTTGACCTTTCTGCAGTATCTGATACATTGATCTTCCATCCCCACCTTCTTTCTGACCCTCTCCACTCCGTTGGCTCTCATACTACCATACTTTTATAGTTCTTAGCCCTTCTCTCCGACCTTTCTTTTTCTGTCTTCTCCACTAGCTCTATTTCCTTCAAATAAATATGAGCACGATCCAAGTGTTAGTCATTAAAACGTTGCCACTCTCAGCATGAAGTCTCCCGCCTCACCTCATGCCTCCAGTGGTGTCACCTGCCAATGAATCTTAGTTCTTTAGCCCCAACCCTATTGTCCCTTGTGGTGCTAGGCTAGAATTTACAAGTGCACAATGAACTTTTCCACTAGATTATCTCACCTGTGCTTCAAATTTAGTATGAATTAATACAAATGACTTATATTCCCCGCAAAGTACAAAGACAGTGTTCTCCTCTGCCCTCCATCTCTGCTTCTGTTCAGTGCTACTATGACTTGTCCAGCCACCCAGGCCTTCAAATGTGTACTTCATCTCTGAAGACTCCCCTGTCATCATCATTCAGCATGATCTAAAAAATTGTTTTTTTTTTTTTCAATTCTTTATCTTTCCTATATCAGTCTCCCCTATTTATTTTCTTTTCACTGCTAGCATAATAGTAGATGTCCTTATTAGCTAATGCTTGGCCAACAGCCTAAGCCATTCTCTGACCTTCTTGCCTCTTGCGTTGACCCCCGTCTATATGGCTCGCTGCCAAAACGTCATCAATCTAAAACACTATTTCCACCATGCTATTATCCTGCCCATAAATCTAAAGAAGTTTCCTATGGGCAAAACCCAAACTCATCAGCCTGGCGTTTAATGCCTTCTCTAATCTGACCACAACTTATCTTTCCAGCTCTCTGTCCTCTGCTCCAGGTGGGCCCTTGCTTATATCCAAACATTTTCAGCACAATTCTGCATCCACATCATTGCTCTCCCCCTCTCTGTAATGATGCTCCAACTCCTTACCACAGACTACTTACCTTTCAGGACCTAGCTTTAGTTCTTATTTCTTCAATCAATATGTTATGACCGCATTCCCCTAGAAATGATCTCCTTCCTCTGAATTCTGTGGTAATGATTTTCGATGCTATCAATTTAGCGCTTCACATTTCCTGCCTGTATTTTCATGTGATACGTATTTCTTCCCCAACTATATTTTTAAACATGAGCAGTTGTTACAGCCTGGACACTATATTAGGTACTTTAAAGTCACCTTATTTTAACAACAATCTTGAGAAGTCAGAATTTTATCTGTATTTTACTGCCCTGAGGGCAATGGCCCAACTTTCTACCTTGTTGTATACGCTAGGATACCCAGCGCAGCTCTTGAACACTCTTATTCAGTGCTCAAACATTTTGCTGAAAGATGCTACCGCAAAATAGGAATTTCCAAATGTGATAATCCATTCATAAAATCAGAAGACAAATTATGAAAGGAAATTTTTGGTCACATTAAAAAGGAAAAGCATTAACAGTAGTATAAAGGGAAAAAACTTGAAAGAATTTTAATGTAAATTTATTTATTCATTTATATAAATGGCCAGAAAAAAAGATTAAAAATTCACAAGATTCAAAAGAGCATTGTCTTAGGTTTGGTTCTAGAGAGAAACAGAATGGAGATTTGCATGCAGGAAGTTGGTTGGGGAGAGCTCTGGGTATCTCCATCAGAGGGGGTGTGAAGGAAATTGAGCTGGGCAGAAGGAAAAGCTGAACTGTGATGCATTGAGAAATAAAGGTGTCAGTTGATAGCACAATCTGTGACCTGTGAGGAGTCCTGTCGCAGAGATAGCTCTTCAGATTTGTCCTGTCCTAAGGCAAGGGGGCCAGCCTTTATAACTCTTTCTCCCCATCAGCTTCATTAGGACAGGCTGCCTGGCCAGCTGTGGGCAATGCCCAGGGAGGGACTCAGCTGAGAACCTGACCCTTGTGGCAGCTGGGGATATGAGTGCCTCTGATCTGAAGAAGGTGATGGCTCACCACAGCATCTGCTCTTGATAGACAGTGAACCCTCTCCTTCCTACCCATGTCCCCCAGGCACAAAGTTGCCTCCTCCAGCAGTAACTGGTGCCATCACTTCCTTTTGCATTTTTCTAGAAATATTCTATGTTATTTAAGAAAACACACATAGATATTATTTTCCTTTTTCACAAATAGTAGCAGACTATACATATTGTTCTGATTCTTGTTCTTTTCATTTAAAATACTTTGGTTTTCAGTCACGTCAACTTTTTAAGGAAGCTTCTTCATTTTTAAAATAAGTTTTTTAGGGCTGCATTGTATGTGGAAGTATAACAATTTAACTCATTCCCTATTGGTAAATATTTGGCTGTTTCTAATCACTTGCTCTTATTACAGACACTGCTGTAATAAATAACATTGTACTTGCCTTATTTCATCCATATAAGGGCATATATGCAGAATAAATTCCTAGAAGTGAAATTGATAATCCACCAGGTATTGTCAATTTTTTTTTTTTTTTTTTTTTTTTTTGAGATGAAGTCTTGATCTTTCGCCAGGCTGGAGTGCAGTGGCATGATCTCGGCTCACTACAACCTCCGCTTCCCGGGTTCAAGAAATTCCCCTACCTCGGGCTCTCAAGTAGCTGGTACTACATGTGGTGTGTCACCATGCCCAGCTAATTTTTATTTTAGTAGAGATGGGGTTTCACCTTATTGACAAGAATGGTTGTGATCTCCTGACCTTGTGACCCACCTGCCTCAGCCTCCCAGAGTGCTGGGATTACAGCATGAGCCATCATGAATGCCTATAATTTTGACTTTGATGCCTATGGCTAAATTGCCTTCTATGCAGTCTAGCAATGTAGAAGAATGCTTGTTTCCTCGGACCTTCACCAACAGAATGCATGACTAAATGGTTTAAGCTTTGCATACCTGATAGGTAAAACAATGAGGAATCAGTACAATTTTAATCTGCATTTATTGATTTCATTTCCATAATTATATGGCTTAGTATTTTTAGTATTCTATTCTTAGCATATGCTAGAACTGTCAGAAACATTTTACAAATATCAACTCATTTAATCTTCAGAACTACCCAAAGAGATAGCTTCTATTACTTATTGCCCTCAGTTTATTGATATGAAAACTGAGGTACACCAAAGTTAAGTAACTTGTGCATGGTCAAAGAACTAGTAAAGAGACGTGGAAGCAGGATTAGGACCAGGGCTAGAAAGTTTGGCTCCAGAATTCATGATCTTATTGTGAGTGAGGTTGAACTTCTTAATTAAATATTTAATTAATTAACAGAGACAGGGTCTCACTATGTGACCTGGGCTGGTCTTGAACTCCTGGCTTCAAACTCTTGCAGTCATCCTGTCTCAGCCTCCTGAGTCTCTAAGATTACAAGTGTGAGCCACTGCACTCGGCTCGGAGTATCTTTTCATGTGCTTAAAAGTTATTTAAATTTTTTTCCTAGTTCTCTTTATAGCCTTATTGTATTTTTTAAAAAATGGATTTGTGAGCTCTTTATTTGTTAAGAAAATTAGCTCTTTTGCCTACTTTTCCAGCTTTTTTTTTTTTTCCTTTAGAAACAGGTTCTTGTTGTGTTGCCCTGGCTACAGGGCAGTGGCATGATCATAGCTCTTGGACCTCCTGGCTTAAGTGATCCTGTGGCCTTGACCTCCGTAGTAGCTGGGACTATACGAGTGCCACCACATCTGGCTAAATTTTTCTAGTTTTTCTGGAGACAGGTTCTTGCTGTGTTGCCCAGGATGATCTTGACTTCCTAAGCTCAAGTGATCCTCCTGCTTCGGCCTTCAAAACACTGGGATTACAGGTTTGAACCACTGTGCCTGGCCATAGCTGCTGCTGCTGCTGCTGCTGCTGCTGCTGCTGCTGCTGCTTTTTATTTTTACATTTAAACCTTTGATGCATTTTGAATTTATACTACTGTAAGGAAAGAGGTATGAATCTAGGCCTAATTTTTTTTTTTTTTAGTTGGCTTACCAGTTGTTTAAATGATATTTACTAAAAATGTTCTCTCTTTCCCATGGATTTTAGATGCCACTCTTATAATATATGCAATTTCTTAATGTATTAGTTTGTTTCTGAATTTCTATCACTTTGATTCAACTGTCTATATATCACATAATGTTTTCATTATTATAATTTTTGCCTTTATGTGTCTGATAAAGCTAGTTGCCCCTCACTATTCTTAGTGTTGTTCATTTATTTCCCCAGAATTTTCCTGGATATTTTTGCTTGTTCATTTTTCCAACTGAACTTCATAAATTTATTTATTCTTTATTTTCTCTACTCCAAATTATATTTTAATCACATAAAGTGTATTAATTAATTTAGGGATAATTGGTATCTTTATGATGTTCAATTTCTATCAAAGAATAAGTTATACTTTATTATTAGTTCAAAATTTTACTTGGTTTATTTAAGATAATTTTCAAGTTCTAGTCATAGAGATTTTATACATTTGTCATTAATTTTATTTATAATTATTTTGTATTTAAATTGAAATTATACATAGGATCCTTACTTCCATTATATTTTATGCCTAGTTTTTATTTGTTATCTAAAGATTGTTAGTTTCTGTGGATTAGTTTTATGTCTGATACTTCACTGAATCCTTTTTTTTGAAGCTAATTTTCAGTTGATTAGCTTGTGCTTTCTAGGCATAATTTATGTCATCTATATTTAATCTTTTACTGCATAGTTTTTATACATATAATTTATATTGCATCTCTAATTTCATTGTCTAATACCCACAAAAAGTCAGATAATAATGATAATGAAAACATTTGTTTTATTTCTAAATTTAATGAGGATGATTTTAGTATTTCTTCACTGGTCTAATGATAGGAAAAGTATTTCAACAAGCAAAGATTCAGCTATTTTTAGTTGATTAAGATTCTTTAAAATCACAAATGGTCTTTGAAACTTAACACATGCGTTTTCAGAAAACATGAAGGTATCTATATCATTTTTCTCCTGCTTAGATCTATTTGTATAATGAATTAATATAAATAGCTTTCCTAATATTGAAAATTCTTACATTACTAGAAAAATCTTAATTGGCCAGTATGTAGTTTTCTTTTAATGTGGTGCTTCAGTCTGGTAATATTTTGTTTAGAACATTTTGCATTGATAATCATGAGAGAGACTGGGCTGTACACTTATTTATTTGCTAATTTTTGTTGAATTTTGGTATTGTTGCTTCATGAAGAAAACATTAAAGCTTTTCTCCTTTTCTTATGCTACAGAACATTTGCTCTTTGAAGATTTGTCAGAAATCCCCACAGAACCATTTGGTCCTCTGTGTATGTGGTTTTACTGGGGGAAGGAGACTGCAGGGGAGCTTTATGAAATTGCTTTCTGTTTTTTTCTTTTCTTTTTCTTTTTCTTTCTTTTTTTTTTTTTTTTCTTTCTTTTGAGGCAGAGTCTTGCTCTGTCGCCAGGCACCAGGCTGGAGTGCAGTGGTGCGACCTCAGCTCACTGCAACCTCTGCCTCCTGGGTTCAAGCAATTCTCCTGCCTCAGCCTTCCAAGTAGCTGGGACTACAGGCGCGCACCAACACACCCAGCTAATTTTTGTATTTTTAGTAGAGACAGGGTATCACCATGTTGGCCAGGATGGTCTCAATCTCTTCACCTCGTGATCCGCCCACCTCGGCCTCCCAAAGTGCTGGGATTACAGGCGCGAGCCACCGCGCCAGGCCTTTTTCTATTTAATTAATATGTTTATATATTTTATCTATACTTGAGTTGTGTTGGTAAATTATATTTACCTAGAAAGTTATCTATTTCATCTGAATTTTCAAACAATTGAAATTGAGCCAAATTCTGTTTAATGATTCCTTTAATTTTCTCTGTAAATATAATGCCTTCTTCCTATTTCTTATTTTGTGTATTTTTGCTTCCTCCTCTTTTCTTAATTGCATTTGTTATGGATTAACGTATTTTTTTTTTTTCAAATAAATAGCATTTGTATTTTGTTGTTGTTGTTGTTGGGACAGAGTTTCACTCGTTGCCCAGGCTGAAATGCAGTGGGGTAATCCTGGCTCACTGCAACCTCTGCCTCCTGGCTTCAAGCCATTCTTCTGCCTCGCTTCTAAGTAGCTGAGATTACAGGTGCCCACCATCACACCTGGCTAATTTTTTGCATTTTTGGTAGAGACTGAGATTCACTATGTTGGCCAGGCTGGTCTCGAACTTCCGACCTCACGATCCTCCTGCCTCGGCCTTCCAAACTGCTGAGATTACAGATGTAAGCCACGAAGCCCGGTCTATTTGTATTTTTTTCATTAGTTCTATTATTCACTTGTTTCTTCACTGATTACTTTCTACATTCATCTATATTGATTGCTTTATTCTGCTTTCCTTTTTATTATACTGTTTTGGAGCAGTTTTATTTCACTGGTCCTTTTCTAAATTCTTACGTTGAATGTTTAATGAACTTGTTTTCATTCCTTTTTCCTTAATATAAGTATTGAAATCTCTGCATTTTTCCCCCCAAGTATTGCTTTAGTCAGTCACACAGATTCTGACATGTAGTATTTTTATTCTTTTTCTAAAATTCATTTTGGAGTTTCTCTGTTGCCATAGTTAAGACACAGTGTGTAGATTTCCCGATAGTAGGCCTTTTGGTTTCCTGGTATTGCTGTTAATTTCTGGTCATGATTATACCATTTCTACCTTTGGAACATAGTTTTTCTTTATGATCGAATTAGTTTTTATGAAAAAATATTCTTTAGAAAAGTAGAAATATTCTCTACTTCCGGGATACAGATTTTGATATTAATATTTATTGTTTTATCCACTTATTTAGTCATTGCCTGAGAAGTGAATTAAAGTTTCTTCTTATTAATGTATTTCTGCCTTTATCTCCTTAAATTTCTGAAGTTTCCGATTTATGAAAGTTGCTACCAGGTTGCTTGCTTCAGAGATATTCATACTTATTACAATTTTATTATGCACCTTTAAAATTATAAAGTATGCTTCTGTGTCTTTTTGTCCCAAATCACACCTTTTCTGATATTAAGTTTGTGACCTCTGCTTTCTTTTTGTTCGCATTGCTCTGTTGTCCTCCCTTTATTTTCATTTTTAATCTGCCTGTACTACTTTTATTTTCAATTTTTTTGAGACAGGTTCGCACTGTCACCCAAGCTGGAATGCAGTGATGCAATCCACTGCAGCCTCCACCTCCTGGACTCAAGAGATCCTCCCACCTCAGCCTCCCGAGTAGCTGGGAGTAAAGGCAAATGCCACCACTACTGGCCAATTTCTTCCGAGTAGCTGGAATTACAGGTGTGCTACACCTCCCCTGGGTAATCTTTGTGTCTTTAGTAGAGACGGTGTTTTGTCATATTGGCCAGGGTGATCTCAAACTCCTGGCCTCAAGTGATCTTTGTTAGACCTCTAAGTCCAGTCCTGGCCATTTTAGCCTTGGTGACCCACACGTACACCTCTGGATAGTCTCCAGGAACCAGAAAGTCTGAAATAACCACAAGTAACCAAGTGGCCACAGAAAGAAATAAAACAACTTGTTCCTGCCTCAACTAATTGCTCTGCAACCTGCATCCATTATTCCTGTTCAACCTTGCAAAAATTTCCCCCTAGACATTGGGTTTCTCAAGACCCCCACCCCTGTAACTATGTAATCTACCACATCTTCCCCTGTGACTGCAGCTCATACTTCCCACCCTTATGATCATGCCTGTTTGTAATAAATGACCCCTACCTTGTAATCATGCATCCCGTGATGCCCTTCCCCTCCCTAAGATAGATTACTGACCCCTACCCTTGATGTCATACATCCCGTGACATCCTCTTCGTCCCCAAGATAGATTACCACCTTTAGCTGACCATTTGCTCCAGCCTATATAACTAATCCCCTCTCCTACCCCCTTTACCTAACTCCTTTCTCGGACTTGGCCCACTTGCACCCAAGCATGAAATAAACCGCCTTTTTGCCCACACAAAGCCTGCCTGGTGGTCTCTTTGCATGAGTGGCACCTGTGACAATCTTCCCACCTCAGCCTCGCAAAGTTCTGATACGACAGGTGGGAGCCACTGCGCTCTGCTCATACATAGTGTTTTTATAATATACATTTTCCATAAACATTTGAAGACCCCTCATAGACTGTAGTTTGATCCCAATATCAACATCCATATCCATATCTTTAACCATACCTATATGACTACATAAAACAGGAAGATGTGTATACAATATTAATAGTTGTTATACCTAAGTGGTTGTATTGTAGATGGTTTTAACTTTCTTCTTTGTGCTTTTCTATATTTTCTGAGGTTTTAATATTCACATATATCATTTTTATAATCATATTTTTAGAAAAAAAAAGTTTTTTTTTTTTAAATATATTTGTTAAAAATACTGTCGTCAATTAAGGGATGAGACTCCTGGCCAGGTGGGGCAGTTCATGCCTGTAATCCCAGCACTTTAAGAGGCTAAGGCGGATGGATCACTTGAGGTCAGGAGTTCAAGACCAGCCTGCTTGACATTGTGAAACCCCATCTCTACTAAAAAACACAAAAATTAGTGGGGGCTTGGTGGCACACACCTGTAATCCTAGCTACTCAGGAGGCTGAGACAGGAGAATTGCTTGAACCCAGGAGGCGGAGATCGCAGTGAGCCGAGATCGCACGATTGCACTCCAGCCTGAGTGACAGGGTGAGACTCTGTCTCAAAAAAAAAAAAAAAAAAAAAAAAAGAATAGGACTCCTTATTACCTACCATTCTTCCCAGTGCTCTGGGAGAGGTCTAGAAGATTTATGGTTTTCCTTGAGTGGAATTCCGAAGACTTCGACACCTGAAGGAAAATCGGTCACTGTCCTCCTTGCTTCTCCTGAAGCTGAGCCTGCCTCCCTAGAATGGGGTGCAATGGCTGTCTCCTCTCCTAGGTTCCGCCTGTTTTCTTGCTGGCATATAGCCTCATTTACCTGCAGGTTTCCATAGCTGCTCATTTCCAAGAATTCCTCACAGAATAGTTCCCAAGAGAACGAGAAGTTCTTTTTCTTCCTTTTATTCGCTCACTAGTCTTTGTTTACTTGGGAGACATGAACATTCCTCTGACTAAAAACCTCTCAATTTGCTTTTCTACTCTTTCAATGGGTAATTTAACTGTCTCATTAGTGTTTTTATGTGTGGATTTTACTAGAACTCCTCTGAGTTTTTGTTGTTCCTTTACAAGTTGATGTGGAGACACAAGCTATCATTATAACGCCTCTTAAGAAATTAAACCTATTTCCCTGAAACAATCTCCTCAAGAACTCCCTCAATTTGTGTTTTACATCTCAGGCAGGACTCGTCTTTGATTAAGTTATTCATTTGTCAGTTCCTGAAGCTGAAACGAAATTCATTGAAATGAAATATCAAATTCTGAGAGCAGCAGGACAGCACTGCAGTATTCATTTATTTGCCGTTTGCTTTTTGCTCTCGTTTGGCTTTTGTTGTTGTTTTTAAAGATCTAGCTATTTCCACATAGGTTTGGGCAATTACATAACTTGTAAAGGAAAAGAACTGTCTGAAAATGAAACTTGACAAAACAAAATGAACATCCTCAAACCATTAGTCTCCACATCTTTCAGTATAATTGGGCATTGAGGTGATATTCAGAGCAAAAACCTGTAATTTTGTTGAAAATTTATTATATTCCTCCCCCCTGTGAAATTTCTATATCCAATTCTTAGGTAAATTCTTAGAGCACGCACTGTATTGATTAAGTTTTTATACTAAATCTACTGTTAGACTGAGATGAAACTGGCCCACCTGAGAAAACCAAGTACTTCCTTCTTTTTTGTCTTGTAGCCAGGACGAGGTCCTGAGAAGCAAAGCAAACAAATAGGCATAAGGTGTAACTGTCTCTCCTCCTATTTTGACCCTTGCCTGGAGTCCCCACCAATAAACCTGAAGCATCTGTGATGCCCTGGGTGACACCCTAAAGCAAGCATTGCCCACAGATTTGGCTGACAGATATATTTTGTGTAGCCTGAACACAGTTAATAATGGGTAGATGTCACATCAAAACTCAATTATCCAGAATCTCTTAGAAAACTGAAAGATTTGGCCTGGTGACAGTGACAAGAACTCAGAGTGCAGAATAGCAGTTTACCATTGAGGCAGAGCATGGACTTTGCCACAGTCCCCACCAGTCCTTTTCATTTTACACCTGTTTCCTTTATACTCCCTCATTTATAAAACTTTCATTATCCTCTTGGGCATTTGGTCTGTGTCCTCTGCCCTAACACAGAAATTGATAAAGGCTTCGACTTAACTTTAAATTTGTGGTTGTAAAACTTTAGCATTTATTAACATCATCTGGAGAATTTGTTAAAACACAAATGGCTAGGCTTAATCCCTGGAGTTTCTGATTCAGTAGGTCTCAGACAAGGCCTGAGAATTTCCATTAAAAACTAGTTCTTAGATAATGCAGTTACTGCTAGTCCAAGGACCACACTTGGAGAATCACTGTTCTAAGGTCTTACTCCTCTGAAGGATATTGTATTTTCATTCAATTATATATACAATATTACGATAATGTGCTTTACTCTATATTGAAGATTCAACAATGATCAAATATGCATGGTTCTTGTCTTGATAACCAGGCAAAACTACACAATTTTGCTTATTTGGAACATAGATATAGAGTGATGGCTGTAGCATCGATGTGAAGAGAATTCAGGCATGGCTTCCTTGAGGAATGACATCATGCTAAGCTAGGAAGGATAAGGAAGGAGAGGGGAGCTTCCCAAGTGTGAAGCTAGGCAAAGCTACCTCCCAGATCTAAATTCATGAAACTCTGATGAGATTTCAGACAGAGACTGAGGTCTTTCAGGTTGGGGTGCTTCCTGGTCTTCATTCCAAGGAACCTGATGACCTCTGAGAGGCTGATTGTTCCAGAACAGGAGAGAAGGAACCACCAGTACTGGTGAGGGGATCCAACAGCCCTAATGAAGTGGGCTGCATGGGGGGAATCCCAGGGGCATATTGGCAACTCATCTTAATTTCTCTCTACTTTAGTTTCCAGGCCTCTGAGCATTGCTGGGGGGTGGTGGGAAAATACCAAATAGCAAGATCAGATCATTGACATTTCAGAATCAGTTCAACTGTCTCTCCCTGCTCACTGGACCTTTCCTTCTTCACTGAAGCTAGCTGGTAACCTCCCACATCATCTGTAGACTCACCTTCCATACAACCTGAAATCAGTTATTTTTCTTTATTTGCCCCCTAATTCTTTTTCTTCCTATTTTCAGGGTCTAAATGTAAAAATCTTGCTTTTCTGTTTGCTCTCTGATTTTTCTTTTCTTTTTCTTTTTTCCTTTTTTTTTTTTTTTTTTTTTTTTTGACAGTCTTGCTCTTCTCCCCCAGGCTGGACTGCAATGGTGCTTGGCTCACTGCAACCTCTGTCTCCCTAGCTCAAACAATTCTCCTGCCTCAACCTCCTGAGTAGCTGGGATTGCAGGTGACTGCCACCACGCCCAGCTAATTTTTGTATTTTTAGTACAGACAGGGTTTCAACATGTGGGCCAGGCTGGGACTTTCTAACCTCAGGTGATCCGCCTGCCTCGGCCTCCCAAAGTGCTGGGATTACAGGCAAGATCACCATGCCCAGACCTCCCTATTTTTAAAAGGTCTTCATTTCCTCTCAAATTTCTTCATTTATATTTTTTATTTATGCACATAATAAATTCACTTGAAAATAAGAATATCCAATTTGCTCCTCTAAGCCTTTGCTTTATTCTTTCTGTTGGGAAATTTGGGTATCTGAAACATGACCAACCACTGTTGGCTTTTTTTTTTTTTTTTTTTTAAGGCAGAGTCTCCTTCTGTTGCCCAGGCTGGAGTGCAGTGGTGCAATCTTGGCTCACTGCATCTTCTGCCTCCCAGGTTCTAGTGATTCCTCCTGTCTCAGCCACCCAAATAGTTGGGGTTACAGGCGCCTGCCACCATGCCTGGCTAATATTTTTGTATTTTCAGTAGAGATGGCATTTCAACATGTTGGCCAGGCTGGTCTCGAACTCCTGGCCTCAGGTGATCCACCTGCCTTGGCTTCCAAAGTGCTGGAATTATAGGTCTGAGTCACTATGCCTGGCTGGCTATTTTGTTTTTTCCAAGAGATGGAGTCTTGCTATGTTGCTTAGGCTAGAGTACAGTAATTATTCACAGGTGCAATCATAGTACAGTAAAGCCTTGAACTCCTAGGTTCAAGCAATCCTCCCACCTCAGCCTCCTGAGTGCTGGAACTACAGGTGCACACCACCACCCTGCTTATTGACTATTTTCTAAAATTTTATTTTAAATTTTAGTTTCAGGGAGTACATGTGCATGTTTATTCCATGGGTATACTGCATAATGGTGAGGATTGGGCTTCTAATGTACCCATTACCCAAATATTGAACACTGTATCCAACAGGTGGTGATTTTTCAACCCTCACCCCCTTCCCACCTTCTCCCCTTTAGGGTATGGAAATACTAGACACCTGTTAAATATTTTTAAAACTGATGTGTTTTCTCCCCTTCATTACTCCTCATAAATTGCTTTATGTCTTCATTTTCTGATACAGTAGTAGTATGAATGTCTTTTGAGGTCTCCTTTAGTTCCAAAATATCGTGATTACAAAGAATGTTCTCTTCTTCCATATGAATGTTGATTGAATTTTTAGCTTTTAATAAATGAATTTTCATCTTTTTTGTAGCATCATCAGAAAAAAAGATCATGCCTTTCACTTTACATTTTGCAACCTCTCTTCTACCTTGTAAGTTAATTCTATCAATATTATTAGCCAACTTTCTTTTATATAATTGTATTCTAGACTTTTAAGATGAATACATAAAAATATATCCTTTCCTAAAATATATTTCTTACCCTTCAAATATTTAACTTCAGAGGTTTTTCTGTTTCCATCCAGGTTCTTCTCAATGTAGTGGACTTCTGCCATCTTTCTTGTATGCAGAAAGCACAGCAGAGTCTTCAATAACTTTCTTTACACATTGCTTTTGGGAGTTGATGCATTTTACCAATCTGACCACGTGTCCTTCCCAGTTTATATCTATGTGCTCTAGTTTTAACACAGACCTCATGGATCGTTCAGTGCCTGACTGACTATCCACAGTCTCACCCAGAATAAGTCCCCCAGCTTCCTGTTTTCCTAGCACATGGTTGAAGGAGGTGCTAATCCTCATTCCTAGCTCTCTTGTAGCAAGTACATGTTTCTCAGTTTCCTGTCTTAAATATAACACTTGCCTTTTTCTTTTCTAGTGCCCTGGTAGCATCGGAAGTTTTGAGCTTCCTTAACCTATTTGTAATTATTTTTTTCTGTTTGGGTAACTTTTATTTAGTCGGATAAGATTTCTTTTGACCTCATCATTTTCTCTTTGACTCCTTGGGTTTTTTTTTTTTTTTTTTTTGCTTAAGGGTTCTGTGCTCTTCTCTTCTTTCATGTTTGAATTTCTTTTGTCATCTGCGTTATTATTTTCATTTTCTTCTATATTTTTCTCAATGCTGTTGCCTTTTCTTCCTCCTCTAAGGATTCAGGAGGAGAGGCATCCTTATTCTCTGATTACTTGCAATGTATACATATACCTTTAAATTCCATTAGAGGTAATCTTTATGTCAAACGTGTTTTGATTTATATTTCTTGAATTGTCAAAAGCAAGAAAAGGATAAAGACTTGACTCGTTTCTACACAGACTACTCTAGCAAATCTTTATTTCCTCTAAGTTTTTTCTAACACACTTTAGTGTTTGTTATAAAATCTAAACTCGTTCATTCAGATTATTTTCAAATTATTAATCATATTAGATTTTCTCCTTCAACTTCTATTTTAGAAATGTTTATTTATGTAGCCATGTTATGACAACTAAATTTACGTAATCTTTTGTTTAAAACACTTTCAATGCTAACTATCAAGACTTATCCAACCTTAAATTCAGTATTTGTATTTATTTCTAGATCAACTTAAATATGCATTTAACTTTATCAGACTTCAGTTAAAATATCTGAGACTCTCTTGCTATTTATTTCTCCTAAGAAATTTAGAAATGAATAGATGCAGGGGGGATATAAATTTTCTCCCTTCAAACCTCTACTAATGAAAAAGAACACAGATACCTTTAACATGGAGTTAGTTAACTATATAGTGTCCTATCAAGTATAAAAAAAATACTGTGACAATATTTTTTAAAAAAGAAGACCAAAAAGCTCTCTGTCCATCATATTGAAAAATCTCCAAATTATATCCTTGATGGAACGGAAGCATCAGTATGTTATATATCCATGTTAACAGCAGCACTGTGCACAGCAGTCAAGATATGGAAGCAACCCCAGTGTCCACTGCTGGATGAAATTGAATAAAATGTGGTGCAAACATGCTGTCGAATATTATTCAGCTTTACAAAGGAAGGAAGTTCTGACATGCTACACCACTGATGAACCTTGAGTACATTATGCCAAATGAAAGATGCCAGTCACAAAAAGACAAATACTGTAGGAGTCCACTTATATAAGGTATTAGAGTAGTGAAGTTCATAAAAATATAAAGTAGAATGATGGTGTCCTAGGTCTGAGGGGAGGGGGACTAGGAAGTTGTCATTTAATGGGCAGAGTTTCAGTTTTATAAGACGAAAACATTCTGCAGACTGGTTGTACACAATGTGAATATACTTAACACTACTAAACTGTACACTTAGAAATTGTTAACTTAAATTTGATCTTTTTTTTTTTACCACAATACAAATTATGGTATAGAGTATGCAAATTTATGGATCAAAAATGGGCCAAAATATTTTGAGCTGATGCTGGAACAACTGGATAATGACATACCAAAAATAAAAATAAGAGCCTAGACCCAAACCTTATACTCCTCACAAAAATGAACTCAAAATAAAATGTAAGACACAAAACTATAAAACTCATAGAGGATAGCATGGGAAAATCTAAAGGACTCTGGGTTTGGTGAAGACTTTTTAGTTGCAACATTAAAGGCACAATCCATGACAAAAAGAATAAGATGGACTTACTTATAATTATTTATGCTGTGGAAAAGACACTCTCATGAGAATGAAAACACAAACCACAGAATGAGAGAAATTATTTGCAGAAGGCATCTCAAATATAGGACTATTATCCAAAATATACAAAGAACTCTTAAAACTCAACAGTAAGGGTGGGCATAGTGGCTCATGCCTGTAATCCCAGCACTTTAGGAGGTTGAGGTGGGCAGATTGCATGAGCCTAGGAGTTTGAGGCCAGGCTGGCCAACATGGCGAAACCCCATCTGCACTAAAAATACAAAAATTAGCCTGGTGTGGGGTGCAAGTAGTCCCAGCTACCTGGGAGGCAGAGGTGGGAGAGTTGCTTGAGCCCAAGAAACTGAGGTTGCAGTGAGCTGAGATGGTGGCACTGCACTCCAGCCCAGGCAGCAGAGAGCAAGACCTTATCTCAAAAACAAACAAGTGAACAAATGAAAACACCACCACCACCAAAGAACACAATGAAAACCAAACTCAACAATAAGAACACAAACAAGATTTTTAAAATGGGCCAAAGACCTTAAGAAATATTTCACCAAAGAAGATTTACAGATGGTAAATAAGCAGATGAAAAGATGCTCCACATCATATGTCATCAGGGAAATGCAAGTTAAAACAACAATGAGATACCAGTATGCACCTATTAGAATGGCTAAAATCCAGAACACTGCCAACACCAAATACTATTAAGAATGTGGAACAAGAGGAACTCTTGTTCACTGCTGGTGGGAATGAAAACTTTTACAGCCACTTAGGAAGACAGTTTGGTGGTTTCTTACAAAACTAAATATACTCTTACCATAAGATTTGGCGATTGTGCTCCTTGGTATTTACCCAAAAGAACTGAAAATTTATATCCACACAAAAACATGCACATGGACAATTGTAGCAATTTTATTCACAATTGCCAGAACTTGGAAGAAACCAAGATGTTTGTCAGTAGGTGAATAAACTGTGATACATCCAAGCAATTGAGTATTACTCAGCACTGAAACAAAGTTAGTGGTCAAGCCATGAAAAGACATGAAGGAAACTTAAATGCATATTACTATGTGAAAGAAGACAATCAGAAAGCCTACATAGTATATCATTCCAACTACATGACATTCCTGAAAAAGGCAAAACTATGGTGACAGTAAAAAGATCAATGGTTGCCAGGTACTGGGGAGTGGGGAGGGCTAAACTGGCAGAGAACAGAACATTTTTAGGGTAGTAAAACTATTCTGTATGACACTATACTTTTGGATGCATTTCCATATATACATTTATCAATATCCATAGAATGCAGGACACCACGAATGAATCCTAATGTAAAGCATAGACTTTGGGTGAATATAATGTGTCAATGTAGGTTCATCAGTTGTAACAAATGTACCACTCTCATGAAAGATGTGATAATGGGGGAAGCTATACATGGATGGGGCAGGAGGGTTATGAGAAATCTCTATACCTTAAGCTCAATTGAACAGAAAATTGCTATAAGAATATACAATGTTTACAAAATATATTTGTAATCATGTACCAAAATATGCATAAACAGTATAGTATGCACAAGAACGTGACAGTACTAGCTGTATTCTATTTTTCAACTATGAGAATATATTAGTAATTAATTTAAAACAAAGTAAACAAATCAAATCCGTGAGTATATGATGCTGGTGTTTATGTTCCCAGTAATCACTGTCCTACTTCCCAGTGAGAGAGGCTGTGTATCTGATAGTGAGAAGATGCTTTTTGGAGATTCCATACACAGAATTCAAGATGTTTCTTTTCACTGATAAAACCTGTTTAATGGCTGCAGTGGGCAGAATAATGACCACCTACTTTCCAAAGACATCCTGACCCTAATATCCTGGACTTGTGAATACTGTATGTTATTTTCCATGGCAAAGGGGAATGAAGGTAGCAGGTGGAGTTAAGATTGCTAATCAGTTGACTTTAAGACAGGGAGGTTATTCTGGATTAACTGATGGACCTGATATAATAATGAGGGCTCTTAAAAGTGGAAGAGGAAGGTGGAAGGAGAGGCCAGAGTGAAGTAATGTGAGAAGTGTTAGAAAAACTTCAGCTGAATTAAATTTAAAGATTAATAGAGCAATGAATGATTTGCGAATCGGGCAGCCTCCAGAATCACAGCAGATTCGGAGCGACTACAGGGATGCCTCGTGGTTGGAATAAATTTTAGACAAAAAATGGAAGCAATGTGCAGAAAACGGTAGTCAGGTACAGAATCCTCTGGATTGGTTACAGGTTGGTATTTACCTTATTAGAACACATTTGGAACACCTAGCAGTCTATGAATGGTTGAAGTAGGGCCACTGGGATTGACCAAGACTCAGCTATTGTTACAGGTGCATACTCCTAAATTCTAAATTAGGTTTTCAATCTCGGCTGCCTATTAAACTAGGTTATGGTGCATCCTCAAGGACTCAAATATAGAAGTCGGGAGTCCTTCTCAGGCCATATTTAGTTTGCTTTAACAGAAGTCGACCTACTGTTGCTGTCTTTTTTTTTTTTTTTTTTTTTTTTTGAGATGGAGTCTCACTCTGTTACCCAGGCAGGAGGGTTGTGGTGTGATCTCAGCTCACTGCAACCTCTCTGCATTCCAGGTTCGGGTGATTCTTGTGCCTTAGCCTCCCTAGTAGCTGGGACTATAGATGTGTGCCACCACACCCTGCTAATTATTTTATTTTTATTTATTTTTTTTTAGTAGAGATAAGGTTTCCCTGTGTTGGCCGTGCTGTTCTTGAACTCCTGACCTCAAGTGATCACCTGCTTTGGCCTCCCAAAGTGCTGATATTACAGGTGTGAGCCACTGTGCCTGGCCTGTTGCTGTCTTTGAACATGAAGGAAGGGGGCTGTGATCCAAGGAATGCAGGCGGCCTTTAGAACTGGAAAAAAACAAGATCTTTCCTGCACTAATCTGCAGAAGGAATGCAGACCTGCCAACACCTTAATTTTAGCCCAGTTTAAGATCCAGACAGGACTTCTGACCTATAGAACTAGAAGATAACACAATACATCTGTACTGTTCTAAGCTGCTACTTTTTGGCAATTCGTTGTAGCAGCAGTGAGATAGCATGGCTGTGGGCTGAAGAGATGACCAGGAACGAAATAATTAAACTCCAACTGGTCTCTCTAGAAATCTGTTGATTCATTTTCGGAACTAAATTTGAATAAAGATGAGGAAGAAGTCTTTCTCCTTCTCTTAACCCTTCTCTCCTCCCCTCCTTCCCCACTCTTTCCTCTCATCTTTCTCTTTCCCTCCCTCTTTCTTCCATTTGAAGCTACTGTTTTATCTTACGTGGTAAAGCATTTGTTTCCGCTGTCATTTTCATTACTTGGCCTCATCTGGGATTTGTCTAGTAGAAATTCCTTCCAGAGTGTCAAATTGTTGATAAATATTTCTAATTTTCAGTGCTGACATAACTTCGTAACTCATTGTAGCCTTTCATTGTTACTGCAATAGAAGGTTGAAAAGGGTGAATTGGTACCAGGACCATAACAGGAAGTCAGCACCACCAAGATAGCTTGCCTGAGTGCTTCCTGTTTTTATCCTCAGCTGGAGCCCTCTCTCTGCATACAGTCTTCCATTCCTAATTGCTCTATTTTCTTTTACTTTCCTCTTCATTTCTTTCTGAAGTTCACCTGGGCTATGTGCTTTTACAGCACCAAAAGCTCTGTGTTTAGCTGTGTAGCTATTTCTCTTATCACTTGTCTTTTTTTTTCTCTCTCTCTCTGAGACGGAGTTTCACTCTTGTTGCCCAGGCTGGAGTGCAATGGCGCGATCTCGGCTCACCGCAACCTCCATCTCCTAGGTTCAAGCAATTCTCCTGCCTCAGCCTCCGAAGTAGCTGGGACTACAGGCGTGTGCCAACATGCCTAGCTAATTTTTGTATTTTTTCTTTTTTAGTAGAGATGGGGTTTCACCATGTTGACCAGGATGGTCTCAATCTCTTGACCTCGTGATCCACCTGTCTCGGCCTCCCAAAGTGCTGGGATTACAGGCGTAAGCCACCATGCCTGGCCACTTGTCTTTAATTGGAAATGCTTGAAACTGGCACCGATTACCTATTTCTCATTCAGGACCTTGAATACTTTGCTTATAGGTGACCCCCTTTCTTTTTAAAGGTTGCACACAATGTCATTTTTCCAGGGGTTTCGGAGTGTCCTTTTCTCCAAATCTAATGTGCTTTTCCCGGCTATAGGTTATACTCAGGTGATTTATTGAGCCTCATCTGTAATAATATGTCTTTGATTCTCTGAGCACCTTCCGTGTCCCTAAATGAAAAGCACTTGGCAGGTAGTTAACCTTTCCTTCCTTTACCGCAGTTCTATTTCATGCTTATGCCAATGAAACCAACTCCTAAACTATCTGCTACTTTTACTGAAACCATTCATATGTCACAATCTCTCCTTAACAAGTCATGGAATATTTGATCCTTAGGGTTGAGAAAGACCTTGAAGGTAACTCCATTCTATGTAATGACATGAGAATAGCATGATATGAAATTAAGCAAATCATGATGTAAAGCTTCTTATACAATATGGTATATGTGTGTTGTGTGTCCTGGAGGAGTATTACTACAACGTTAAATAGGGTTGTCTCTGGGTGGTAAACTTACTGATGCTTTTATTTTCTTTCTTATGCTTTTCCACAATTTCCAAATTTTCTATAATAAGCAACACTAGCTTATAGAAAATAATGGAAAATCACTTTCAAAATTCCAAAGGGAAAAGTTTTCTGCCGAGAATTCTCTTATGTAATTATATGTAATTATGATCCAATTATGTATCAATAGCAGGCTACAATAAAGACATGTTTAGACATGAAACTGCTGAAAGAATTTAGCGTCAGTGTGTTCTTTTTAGGGAGCTCAGTGAAGATGATTTATTAAAAGACAAGGAAATAAGCTAATAAAGCAAAATGCACAGCATGTAGGAAACAAAACACCCAAGCCAAAAAAGCATTTGATAAAATTCCCAGGATAACAGTCAGGCAACAGTGATGGAAAGCTGTCATCTTAGGAAGGAGCAGGAGCAGAGAAGGATAACTAATGGTTTTCCTTTGGAAGAAATAATTAGGAAGAGACTAGCTGTGATATATCCCTAAATATGTTTCCATAGATAGTGTTATTAACACATTTATTCATTCAGCCCTATTTATTAAGCAAGTTCTATGTGTCTTCGCTATGTAAGTGCTAGAGACATATTAGTGAACCAAAAATATCCTCTTTTTGTGAAACCTAAGAAGATAATGGCTATAATCTCCTTTAATTTTGCCCACAGCCCCGTTTGATAAATGAGGTATTCTTCCCATGTTGTAAATGAGAAAGTCAAGTTCAGAGGGTTTACATAACTTGTCCATTAGCAAATGCCAGATCTGGAAGTCAAACATGAACTAGAAGCTCATGCTTTCTTTGCTCTGCTCAAAGTGGTCTCTTCTGCAGGGTGAAAAAGTATTTGCCAAGAAATCTGCTCTCTTAGAATTGTATACTTAGCAAAAATGGTGAGGAAAATAATTTTGAAAGCTCTCTTGGCTGGCCATTTTGTGGCTGATGTGTCTGGATAAATCTGCACCTGATCATCTGTGACAAGACACTCCTGTACAGATGGGCGCTCAGCAGATGCTGCTGCAGCGCAGCTCCTGAATTACTGCTGCGCAGAGCAGAATGTCTGCTCAGCATAACCTCAAATTGAAAATAAACTTGTAAACCATTGTTAGTGATGTAGCTCAAAGACTTTATGTGCTGAAGTGTCTTTAAAGTTGTTTTTCATTACAGTGTGCCCTTTTTCAATGGGCAGAATTCATTTTCTCCTCTTTAAGTGTGCTTAGTGAGGGAAAAACAGATCTTGGAAGGAAGACAGATCTGATTTTCTGGAGCTGTGTGTGAAATGCATCCTGTTCTTCAAAGCTGGGGGCCATTGTTGTCCTTCCTCCCTGCCCTGGCACTTCATCCCGCCCCCATCTCCTTCCCCAACAGCCTATCACTGCTCAGGCAAGCAGCTCCAAGGGGCTCAAGCTTGGTAGCCAGTCAAGAGACATTTGCAGTATGTGGACAGACGTCTGCTTAGTCCACAGCCTCTCTGAAGTTACGTTTGATATCAGCCCCTACACCAAGCTCAGGTTTGGTTAGCACAGTGGCTCCAGGCTTTGTGAAGAGAACCAAGACTGCCTAGGTTCTAATCCCAGCTTCACCTCGGCCTAGACCTTAGACAAGTTACTCGGTGTCTCTGTCCCTTGGCTTTTCGTAAAGTAGGAGAGATAATAACCCCTTCTTTGTAGGATTTTAATGGGAACCCTGGTGTGAATGATTTGGGGTTTTAAGGAATGATTTCCTCACCAATATTCTTTTTACTATGCTTTTCTATCCCCAATAAAATTTACCTTGAGATTTCAAATAAAATATTCCCAAAGGCTGGTACAATTCATTTACTTGTCGACTTCGGATCTGAAAAGCAATCAGTTTTCATTTCCAGTCTGTTCTCCCTGGTCACACACTGAATCCCCTTAGGAAATGCAGTCAGCTCAGATGCCTCCTGTCTGGCAGGTTCCCTCTCCTCGCTGGGTTAAACCCTTAGCTGCCATACTCTTCCTTGAAGGAGAGTGAGCACCTTTCCCTTTCTAGGGCTGTTTTATCCCCAGCACCTCGCTGTTTTCTCATAATACCTACTTGGAAAATCTGTTTCAAGGATTCTGGCAAGCATTTAATCAGTAACTTTCTCAAAGTTTTACATATTAAGAGACTTGTAATGGTCAAGCCAGATTTCAAAGAAAATACTTCCTCCATAACTCAGAAAATATAACTAGTATTCTGCATTCGCTATGGGCTACTGTGGCTTCAGTCTTGAACACATAAGGTGGTTCATCCATTTGCTAAATCTTCTCTATGAAACTCTAGGCAAGCTCAAGTTCCCCATGGTTGGCTAATCAGGAATTAAAAAGAGAGGACTGTGTCCAGCCTGATATTAACCTTCAGAGACTCTGAAAAGCAAAGCCATCAAAAGCTATGAAGGAAAAGAAAGCTGGCTCTTAAAGTCTGGGGCTCCTCCAGGATATGTCCTAGACACCTCTCGTTTTATTTTTCTTCCGTCTCCTCCCCTTTGGGCAGTTTCCATACTCCTGAGAACTGTACTTAAATCTATGGCTTCAGAAAACATCTCTAAATTTGTAGATATTTGGAAAAGAAACCTCTACATTCTCTTTCTTCCTCTCCAAGGCAGGTGGATACTCATCAGATGGCTGGCCCCCTTTCAAAGTAGGCTGAATCACTGCAGACTGAAAGATCAGGTCACAAGAGCGCCTCTTCAATTTGTTTCTTCCTTTCTCCTGGCTCGAATATTAAAGACCAATACTCAATCACTCATGAGAGGAGGCTCTGCCACCTTGCTCTGTCTCTTCTTTCCACGCAGCTGGCTTGGTTGGCTGCTCGAGGGCCTGCTACTTCCAAGTAGACCTGGCTGCTACCACCATCTGGTTGTTGTTGTCAGTTTTTCCTGGACTTCCTTCTTTCTCTTCCCTATGGTTGGTATAATTAGGGCAAGGGCCCGCTTGGCATGGGGCAGAGATTCAGCCTTCCATTTCTCTCTCTCTCTCTCTTTCTCTCTCTCTCTTTCTGTCCTGCAGTTTGATATTTAGATGTATTTTTTTGCTGCCCCTCCTCTCTCTCCCTCTGGATCCAATGAATATTTTTTAGTTGTATTTTGCATGAAACAAATTGAGATTTGTTAGCTTAGAAAGAGGGTTATAGTGGACCTCTGTTGTTTTCACCTCCCAGAACCCATTTACTTTTATGGAAATAGTTACCCATTATATCTCTGGGAAACTACCCTCTTCTCCACCCTTAATTCATGTTCTTTGTATGTTCATGGAGCATGTGATTCCAGCCTGGGCAATCAAGCCATTACATTGGCCAGCCATAGCACTTGTTTCAGCGATCAGAAGCCAATGTGATTTTTTCCAGGGCTGTTAAGCAAGTGCTTTTTTTCCCACCAGGCTTTAGCTGGGGAGATGTGGTGTTGGAACTGCTGGCAGGCATTTTCCAATCACAAGAGGACAGCCTACCTGAGAATGAAGCCAGTATACAGGGATGTGTTAAGGTATGAATGGAAAGATACCTGGTCTGTGCCATTGAGCTAAAGATAAAGTACCTATGAAGCCAGGACCTTGTTAACTTTTAGAGACAGGGGCTCACTGTCACCCAGGCTAGAGTACAATGGCATGATCTCCATTCACTGCACCTCTGCCATCTGGGCTCAGGTCACTCTCCCACCTCAGCCCCCTGAGTAGCTGGGACTACAGGTGTGCACCATGACACCAGGCTAAATTTTACATCTTTTATAGAGATGGGGTTTGGCCATGTTGAACAGACTGGTCTCAAACTCCTAGGCTCAAGTGATCTGCCAATCTCAGCTTCCCAAAGTGTGGAGATTACAGGCATGAGGCATAGTGCCCGCCCCACTGTGAACTTTTCATTTATAATCTAATACATTCTCTGTTTTCTTCAGCCAGTTTAGAGATCATCTGTCACTTAAAATGGAAAAATACCAATTGAAGAAGGGGAATGCAATTTCAAACTCTCTAGTTTACTAGAGTTCTCATTATTCAGATTTGGGGTCCATCCCCCATTAATTTTTAAATGGTGCTTTGATTTCTTCAACTATTTTTTACTGTGTTTTTATCTTCCCTGGGGTGACAGGGACAGGATTTGAGTGTTCTTAAATTCCCTAGTGACAGTATCAAATTGACAAAACCAAAGTTTCATCCCAGTTTGAGAATTCTGAAATTTATGTTTTCAGACTATACTTTTAGCTCTTATATTGAGGTCTATGATCCATTTTGAGTGTGGTATGTGTTAAACTTGTGCTCTGAATGAGGAGACCCCCCAGCTAAACAGGCTTCATGTGAACAACATGGCTGTTTTTTTTCACCTGGTGTGGGCAGACTGAGTCTGAAAAGAGAGTCAGTGGAGGGTGGTGGAATAGGAGTTGGTTTTATAGGTTTTGGATAGGCAGTACAAAGCTACCTAAGTTAAAGTTCAGGGTGGCTTTTGCAAGCTGGGAGGGGGTCATAGGGTCTGGAGTCATGAGGGTGACCAACATTGGTTACAAACATTGGTATAACGTTGGTTGCCTTATCAGTTGAGGAGGGAATAAGGGACAATAGAAGAATGTCTCAAAGTCAATTAGGTGCCCCAGGGGTTGATCATTATTCTCCTTTCTGTGGTTTTCAAGTTACTTCAGACTTTCTGGTTCTTAGAACTCATCTGGAGTGAACCTGCAGGTCACAGAGGTTACCATGGCACAGTTCATGGTGCAGTCAGCCAGCCTAAAAGAACTTACAGTGTGAGGTAACAGTCTAAAATCTTTTTTTTTTTTTTTGTGGAGGAGGATGTCTAATTATTGTGGACCCTTTATTTTTTAGAAACCTATCCTTTCCCCATTAGATCACTTTGGCACCATTGTTGAACATCAATGCACCATAAATTTAAGAATTTATTCTAATTCAATATATGTGACAAATGCAATAAAACAATGTTACAGCAATCATATCTTTTAACATCATAAAGAAAAGAAAACATTTATATTAGGTTGGCACAAAAGTTATTGTGGTTTTTGCCATTTTAGGTTGGCGCAAAAGTAATTGTGGTTTAGAAGTAATGGCAAAAATTGCAATTACTTTTGTGCCAACCTACTATAAGGTGTTAGCAGTTTTCATTTCTTTCCATTGAAGCCTCTTAACATCTGGTGTTATTTCCTGTAATCCAGATAAGTATTTTTTGTAAGGCAGAACTGATAGCAGTATGTCTCAGTTTTTGTTTATTCAGAAATGTCTTTACTTTCATTGTTGAAGACTAGTTTTGCTCAATATAGATTAATTCGCCAACAGTTAAGAATTTTGAATGTTGTAACATTGCCTTCTGGTTTCAGATAAGAAAGAAGTTAGCCATTAATGAATGATGCTATTATTCCTGGTATGTGATGAGTTAGTTTTCTCCTGCTCCTTTAAAGATTTTTTTCTATGTCTCAGTCTTTCAGCTCTTTATGAGATATTTAAATGTGGATCTCTTTATATTTGTTCTATTTTTTAAAATTATTGAATCAGTAGATTAATTGTTTTGATCAAATTAAAGAAGGGTTAGCTGTTATTTTTAAAAACAGGTTTCCTTGGCCGGGTGCAGTGGCTCATGCCTGTAATCCCAGCACTTTGGGAGGCCGAGGCAGGTAGATCACAAGGTTATGAGTTTGAAACCAGCCTGACCAACATGGTGAAACCTCATCTCTACTAAAAATACAAAAATTAGCCAGGCATGATAGCACATACCTGTAATCCCAGCTACTCAGGAAGCTGAGGTAGAATTGCCTGAGCCTGGGAGGCGGAGGTTGCAGTGAGCCAAGATCACACCACTGTACTCCAGCCTGGGTGTCAGAGTGAGACTTCGTCTCAAAAAAACAAAACAAAAAATAGGTTTCCTTTCTCCTCCCTTTCTAAAACTCCCATTTCATGCATGCGAGTAGGCTTGTCCCACAGGTTTCTGAGGGACATTTTCCTTCAGTCTTTCTCTGTGTTCTTCAGATTACATAATTTCGATGAACCTGTTTTAGTGTCAACTGTTTCTTCTGCCATTTCAAATATGCTGTTAATTAAAAAAAATTTTTTTTAACTATAGAATTTTATATTTTTTATTGAGTTTTTCTATTCAAGAACCACTGTCATCACATTTTCCTTTACTTCTTTAATTCATTGCCTATATTTATATGCTTTGAAGCTTTCTGCTAAATCTAACACCTAACCCAACTCAGGGTCAATTTCTATTGATTGCTTTCCCCCTGACTGTAGGTAATACTTGGCTATTTCTGTTTATGTCTTATGCTTATTTTCCCTGAATACTGGACATGATAGTATTTTGTAGTTACCCTGGATTATGATTATTTTTTTCCCTGCTGGTTGTTGATGGTAATATTTTGTCTGTTTGGATGATTTAGCCCTTTAGAGTCTTTCTTTCCTGTGATTTGTGGCTGCTGATGTCTCTGCTCAGTTATAGTTACCATTATTTTCTCATCCAGGTTCCTTAGGGGTCACATCTGTATCTATATAGCTTAGTGGTCAGCTAATGATTTGTTAGGGATTGTACTCAAACCCTCCGAGCCTATAATTCTTTCTGCTCAGCTCATGGGTCTGCATGTGGACTTAGGAAGTATTTTTAAATTTCAGGCAGTTGTCCAGTAGGTCTCAACTTTTATTCCTTTCTAGATCCTCTCAGATCTACCCTGTAAGTGCACACATCTTTCTAGTCAACCAGAGATGTGTGGAGAGTTTATGTAACTCCTCTGTGGCACTCTCATTTCAAATAACTTCTTGTTAAAGTTCTGGACTATCTTCTGGTCACATGATTTTTTCCAACTGGAACTATAACTTTAGGCTGCCAGCATTGCTGACTTGGCATTAACAGAGCCACTGATTACCAGTGCTCTTAGTTTTTACTGAGGGCACAGTGGGATGTGGGTTTTCATGTTCTACTCCAAATCCAGTCAACCTCCCTCCAGCAATGAGGCTCTTGCTTTTCATGGCCTCCCTCACCCTGGCAAAATTACTGCCCTGACCGAGCTGGAGGAAAGGGAGGAGGAAATGGGAGCCACCATAGTCAAGAAAGTCACAGACTCCTACTGTTCCTATACAGAGTTCTAGCAGCTTTTATGAATAAGCATTTCTTAATTTGTTGTTTGCCTTTAGTCAATTACGAGAGCTCTGAAACGGTTGTCTGAGAATTTTCGCCAGTATTATAGTTGTTTTGACGGGGGATGTATTTGCCAAACTCTTTACTCTACCACAGCCATTGGTTGGGTGTTTTGAAATGCTAAAATTATATCTACTTCATGAATATATAATATCTTTAATTTCTCCTACCATTTTGAATCAATAGGAAATTCCTTTAGGACAAAACTATTCTTTTGTAATTATAGAAAGGCTTTAAAAGTTTGGTTTCTTCTGTAATCCACTCACCATATTTAATTGCAAGTTACCTATTTAATTATCTTTAACCACAACTAAGCTGTCAACTCCATTATGGTAGAGACTAGGTCCCTTTCATTCATCAGCTCTGTTTCCACATTCTGATAAGAGGTATTGGACTCATTTATAAATATTTGCAAAGGAAACGAGTAAATTTCTCCTGCCCCTGTGGATCTTCTCTCGTGTAGATGTGGGTGTGCTGAATTAAGAGGGAGCGCATAGGATATGCAGAAGGCACTTCAACTAACATTTTCCCTCTAAGTAATTAGTTACCTTGGTTTTCTTTGTTTAGGAGAACACCCCTTTGCTCTCAGGAAGAGTGAATATTTAGCTCATTCACATTTTACTTGGTGAACCCTCAAGTTCTTCAAGGTACTTAGCATGTGGTTATAGTTTTAGGAAGGCAGTGTGACAGTGTGGGAAAACTAGGACTGGGGATTTTGATCTTGCCTCTGTAAGTAACTAATTGAATGTCATCCTCTCTGGGTCCCTACTTTTTCATTTGTAAAATGAGAAAGTTGGACTATTTTATTGGTTTTCAAACCTGGCTGAGCAGGATAATAAACTATGAGCACTGTCCTCTTGTTAGAATCCCCAGGGCTGAGTTGTGGTAATCTGTGTTTGTATAAGCTCCAATGGTGGTTTTTTTTGTAGTGAGTTTGCACTGGCAAATAGAAGGCATTTGCGAATCCTTGGATTAGATGATCTCAGAGACCCCCTTCAGCTCTAACCTTATTCTCTTCCATTCCTCTCAACAAAAGAGAAACTCTCTTTGGATTATGCACCCAGGGTTACTCCAAGCGTCTATGTGTGGAGTGTGTCTTTGAAGATGCAGCTTATTCAGGGACATGAAAAGACACCTTCTGGCTTGATCTTTGTGTAGTCACACAAAACTGAGGTTGTGTGTGTCCCCCAGGGTGAAGAATATAATGAGAAATGGAAAGCGGATAAATAAAATTTACATAGTTTTTGGCTGACTAATTGATATAGGTAAGATACGATTAATTATCTAATAAATGAGACTGGCAGTGTATTTTGATTTCTTTGCCCTTTCCAAACCTGCAAGTGAATGTCTGCTATTGTTTGTTTCCCAAGCTTTAGAAAAGCAGTCCTTCCCAGCATGTGCTTACTTTTAAAAATAAATTAAATGTGACCTTGCCTGCAAAGAGGGTACACTGGGTACTGTCAACAGGACTCCTCTTAACCAATTCCATGGTCTGTTTTTCTGGGAACAGAATTAAATAAACTTGAGGAAAGTATGGCAAATAACTGCCTAGGCCACATAAATGTTCTTGCTCAAATATATATGCCTCTTTGTGAGAAACAAAGATCCACCTAGGCCTCTATAAAGGAAGGTGAGATCAACGGAATGTTCTGAAAATGCTAGTGATCTCGGTGATGCTAGAAGAGAATGCCTTATCTGTTTGCCACAGGCCAGTATTTGCTGAGTTGGGCTATCACCAGGCAAGTCTAGTTTGTGACACAAGGGATGTTCTCCAAGTAGAACTGCAGACTCTGTTTCCCTACTCAAGGATCCCCAGTGAACTTGGTGCTATCGTTTGACAGGTAGCAATTTTATTTTGAAGTCAGGAAAATAATCAACAGTTTTAACATACAATTTCCTAACCCAGTGATTCTTAGTCTTCTTGAACTGAAAAACCACTTTCTTTGATGGAAATATCTGACAGTAGTAGACATTTTGATGAAAACATTTTGATTGAATTATAATATGTGCCCCAGCAGAAACAATGTATCCACTAAAAGTAACACAGGTTGAGCATCCAACAACCCAAAATCTGAAGTGCCCCCAAATCTGAAATTTGTTGAGTGGTAACATGACACCACAAGTGGTAATGCAACTGTGCTGCTTAGTTACACAGAATGCATTATTTTTTCACTGCGTTAATTGCATTTCTTATTTTTACTGTTAAGTATTTATGTGTGAATAAGGTAAGAAAATGATTGCTTGCTGCTAGCTTATAAATTAGGAGTCAGGAAAGATGGTGAGACCAAACAACCACAGATTGTCCAAATGGGTGACTAAGACAATATCTTTGCTTTCTGATAGTTCAATGCACACAAACTTTGTTTTGTGCACAAAATTATTAAAAATATTATATAAAGCTAACTTCAGGCTGTATGTTTAAGATACACACACACACACACACACACACATATACATATAACATGAATGAATTACATATGTACACCTGGATTCTATCCTTAGGATATCCCATGTACATGCAAATATTCCAAAATCTGGAAAAAAAAAATCCATCATTGGAAACATTTCTGGCACCAAGTATTTTGGATAATGGATATGCAACTTGTATATACAAAGAGTGGAGCAACATATAAAATGCTTGTCTTCAAATAATAAAATGGTATTCAAGATAGTGTGGAAAATATTACTAATATATAAAAAAGACAAAGAAAAATTATGTGAAAGGATTGTGCAGAATAATAACTGCTTAAGAATGGTAGCATTAATGGGTTTTTTCTTTCTCATACTTCCTGTAAGATGGTTCTAAAAAATTTATCATATAGTTAATTAACAATGAATGGTATTTAAATGAAGCTCATCTAATGGTCTCAGCAGCAGTCTCTACCTCCATGTCTCCTCTTTCCTCACACACTCCTTCAGTCAAAGAGTAACAAAGGAACAGGACAACTGCTCTTATATGGGAAAGAGGTTTGAATTGACTGTAGGTTTAATATGAATCTGGCCTTCTCAAGCTTAGGTGGTTTGGGGGTGATGGACCACTAAGCACACCTAGACTATTATACAAAGCATGAACTCACCTATCTCACAAAGAATATTAACAAATTTGGGCCGGGCGCGGTGGCTCATGCCTGTAATCCCAGCATTTTGGGAGGCCGAGGCGAGTGGATCACGAGGTCAAGAGATCGAGACCATCCTGGTCAACATAGTGAAACCCCGTCTCTACTAAAAATACAAAACATTTAGCTGGGCATGGTGGCACGTGCCTGTAATCCCAGCTACTCAGGAGGCTGAGGCAGGAGAATTGCCTGAACCCAGGAGGCGGAGGCTGCAGTGAGCCAAGAACGCGCCATTGCACTCCAGCCTGGGTAACGAGTGAAACTCTGTCTCAAAAAAATCAAAAACAAAAACAAAAACAAAACAAAACAAAAAACAAATTATGTTGACAAGGAGGAACTCTCAGACATGAATGCTGAAAATGTTGTTCTGCCTGTTCCCGTGGTCCCAGACTTGAGTCACCACCTGAACCCATTCTACTTGAGTCCAAATATAGCTCTTTAGTCTAATCCAGTCTCCACTACCATACTCCCTATTCTGCTTTAAAATCTTTCAATACTACCTATTTTCTACAGCAGCCAACTTCCAACACAATGTTTCAGCCAAATGAACTTCCATAGCATTTTCACCTCTGTCTTTGCTCACACCTGTTCTATCTGCTGTATCTGCTCTCTTCCTAGAAAAGCTTTTACTCATTTACTCATTGATAAAAATGAGTAAATGTATCAATATCAAGGAAGATAATGTATCTGTTCTCTTCCTTGATAAACTTTTACTCAGTTACTCATTGGTAAAAAACTTACTTGATAAGTTTTACTCATTTACTTAGAAGTTACCCATTCTATAGTGGCTACCAAAAAGCTACCATGGAATTACTTGCTCTCCCATTTACTCTTCCATTATATTCTTTTCATATAGCTGTTATACAAATCATCATGTTATACCACCAAGGTTTACTGCCAGTGTTTCTGTTTCCTCTGTTCCCATACACTCAATTCATCTCAGGGAGAGACCCTACCTTAATAATCTTTGTATACCCAGATTATGAATATACTTCTGACACATAACAAAAAACAATAAATATCTGTTGAATGAGAAAGCATTGATTTATCAGTCATTGTGTGAATGAGTGAATGAATCAATGAAATGGCAGCAATCATTTTCCAGAATAGTGGCATAAGGACCTCTGAAAATCTGCTCAGGTGGGTGTGGGGACTCATGCCTCTAATCCCAGCACTTTGGGAGGCCAAGGTAGAAGGATCACTTGAGACCAGGAGTTTGAGACCAGACTAGGCAACATGGCATGACCTTGCTGCTACAAAAAAATTAATAACGATAAAAAAAGTTAGCAAGATGTGGTTGCATATACCTGTAGTCCCAGATCCCCAGGAGGCTGAAGCAGAAGGATTACCTGAGCCTGGGAATTTGAGGCTCCAGTGAGCCATGATTGCCCCCTGCACTCCAGACTGGGCAACATGGTGAGACTCTGTCTCAAAAAAAAAAAAAAAAAAAAAAAAAAAAAAAAAAAAAAAAAAAAAAGAAAGAAAGAAAAGCTGCTTCTCCATAAAAGCAATGAAACACTAGCAAAAACTGCCACATGTCAAAATTAGCATTGTCAGAACTTTGTAAATTAACTAAAGGCTTGCAACAATTTGAGGACTGTTCATTTAGGAAATATGGTTGAATCTTGATAGGAACAGGGACCATTATGGGATTTTAATTTGCCTAAACCCATCCCTCTCCTCCTAGCTCTGTAGCAGTCTTAAAAACCAGCATTCTCACAACTATGTTAGCTATAGAAACCAGCAGTCTAGAAGTCACTGGAGGAGACATAAAGCTCCCCAAACATTTAATCACCAAAGAATTCTCACTATTTGACCTTTCTGGCTGCATTCTCAGGGCTTGCATTAGTTAAATCTGACACAATCCTCACTTTATGCAAATAGCCCCACCTACAGAGCATTTGTCAAAGAAAATTAGCAGCAATTGTTTAACAACACAGCTCCCTGAGGCAGGGTTACCTGTTGGGACTAACAAGAGTCTGACCAAAAATCTTCAAAAGAAAACCTTGAGAATGAAATGTCCATAGAGACTTTAAAAAGCTTCAACATATTCCTTGGACTCTAAAAGGCCACATGCATGTAACAGGCTATACACACGCCCAGGTAGGCCTGATGATCACACCTGGCTAACTTTGAAGCCCTCAACAAGCCGGAGGTGAAGGCTAAGGCTGCACTACAAACTGCCTGCCAGAGCATTACAAGTGTGCCCCAACATACACAAAAAGTTCCTTGCCAAAGCCTAGAAAATACATTGATTGATTTAAGACATTTAAGGGAAGCTCCGTCTAATCACTAGCTGGCCATTAACCTTGCTGATTAGAGACTTCAGTGGCCACACACAACAACAAATACAGTATTTTACAGAGTTAGTTCAGGAAAGCTACTAAACAAACAAATATTAACAACTGCCACAAAATAACAGCAATAATAACAAACCCTGGGGAGACGGGGAAGGAAAAATCTGAAATCTTGATTTCTTGAGTTGGTACATTATGTTATTTAAAATATCCAGGTTCAACAAAAGGTTATGACACATACAAAGAAACCAGAAAGTATTGCTCATTGAAAGGAATAAAAATAGTCCACAAGTTCTGTAGGAACTGCCCAAAAATAAACCCATATATTGAATATACTAGGCAAAGACTTTAAATCAGCTGTTATATATTATAAATATATTCAAAGAACAAAAGGAAATTATGTGTAAAGAAGTAAAGGAAAACAAAAATAATGCCACACTAAATAGAGAATATCAATTAAAAAAAATTATAAGAACCAAATATTTTCAAGAGCACATGAAACATTTTACAGGATAGATCATGTACTTGGCTACAAAAGAGCAAATCACAACAAGTTTAAAATAAAATCATTCAAAGTATACTTACGAATCCCAGTGCCTTTTAATTGGAAATCAGCAATGAAAAGAACACTGGGAAATCATCAAATATTTGAAAACTAAACAAAACACTTCTAAATAATATAAAAGTCAAAGAAAAAAACGAGGTATTGGAAACTATTTTGAACTGAATGAAAAGAAAATAAAACATAAAAATTTATGGGGTGTGGCTAACAGAGTAATTTGAGTGAAACAGTCCATAGTTGTCTATATTAGAAAAGAAAGGTCTAAAATTAACAATGTTACCTTAACATAAGAAACTAGAAAAATAGCAAACAAAAACGTGAAACAGCAAGTAAGCAGAAATGTGGAAATAATACAGACCAAAATGAAGATTAATAAAATAGGAAATAAAATCAATAGAGTTAAATTAATGAAGCCAAAACTTGGTTCTTTGTGAAGATCGACAAAACGAATAAATCTTTATCTAGACTGACCACAAAGAGAGAAGAAATAGTCAATTAAGAATAAAAAGGATGCATCACTACCCAAATTACAGACATTGAAAAGGTTTGTAGAGAATACTAAGAAAAATTTATACCAATGTGGTACACCCATACAATGGAATAATATTGGTCACAAAGGAGGTTTATTTATTTATTTTTTACATGCTACAACATGTCTAAACCTTGAAACATTGTACTGAGAGAAAGCAGCCAGACACAGAAGGCCATATATTTCATGATTTCATTTATATGAAATGTCCAGAATAGGTGTATCCATAGAGACCAAAAATAGATTTGTGATTTAGGAGGCCGAAAGGAGGGGAAAAGAGGCAGTAACTGCTGCTGCTTTTTTAGTGGGTGCTGAAATGTCCTGAAATTAGTTAATGCTGACTAGTGTACAATTTCGTGAGTACCCAAGGCCTGAAGTGAACATTGTAAAGGGGCCAACTTTGTTATATATGAATTATATATTGATAAAAAATTTCGCATGACTATAATAGAAAATTATTGGGATAAAGGCCTCTCTCAACCCCTCCAAAAAAAAAAAAAAACCTCAATTGCTTTATATGTGCTTCACTCGAGTCCATTTTCGACACAGCCTTCCACGTGGTTAAAACTCAAGTTATGTTGTTCCCCTACTCAAAACCCTTTAAAGCCTTTCCAAATGTGGTCTCTGCCCTGTTGAGATTTCTATTAAAAATGAAGATTCTCAAGCAGAATTTTTATTAAAAATGCAGATTGCTAGTAGATTAGAATCTTTTCATCAGAATCTTCATTTGCTAAGACTCTCTTCTTTTAGTTCTTACTCATAGGAATTTTAGAAATCACTGCTCTAAACTGAAATCTGAAAATCACTTACAGGGCTTTGTATAGCTTGGTCTCCCCTCCTGCTCCAGCAACATCTCTAATTTCACTTTTGGTTTACTCTGCTTTACGCACATTGTCTGTCTTCCATTTCCTTGAATGTCTGGGTTCTGTCCTGATCCGAGACCTTTGCAGATGCTATTTCTATAGTCTAGAACCCACTGCCACCATTCTTCACCTGGAGAACTCCTCTTCTTCTCTGACAAACGTGTAGAGGTACATCTCTTGCACATTTGCGTGTAAGGCAGGTAATGGACATAAATCAAGTGAGCTGGGGTAAAGGACATCAGGGAGAACACAGAGCTCATCTAAAGGACGCAGCAGATACTCATTCCTGCCTGCTAAGAGTATGCAAAATGTTCAGGCAGGGTTGACTAATCCAAATTTTATAATGCAGGGTAGAGAATGCAGAGGACTGGAGGGGATCATGGCGGACAGGAGGCAGGACTAGATGGCAGCTCTGACTCGGATAGACAGGGCAGTGTGTGGAGGCTGGTACTGTGAATTTTTGCTCCAGAATGACTGCAGGAGTAACCCGAGAGGACCACAGACCCCCTAAAGGAAGCGAATGACTCCTGCAGGGCCTGGGAGACACCACAAATTCTGTGAGTGTCCAAACTGTGGAAGTGAGAAAGGGAGATCATCTACCCCCAACCATACACTCCCAGCTGGGGGAACTGAAGGCCTAGATTATGGGAGAAGATTTTGACCTTATCTGAAGCTGAGTCAGTTTAGAGAGCAATGAAATATAGGGGTAGAGGAAGCAGCGGGAAATCCCCTGGGAACTCACTGGGTCTCCTAGCAAGCTGTTCTCATCTGGTCTCACAGGGGTCCTTCTGGAGTGCCGCCAGAAGTGCTGGGAAAAGGCCACAGATGGAAGGAAATCTCCAGCTCAACTTTGTAAAAATTTGAACTGATAGAGAAGCCTCCTGGCCAGAACTCGGGGGAGGATGCGAATCTGGTGTGTAGACTCCATACCAGATTCACTTAGGTCAGGGAAGAAGGAAAGCCATATTTGCTTTCGCAGCTGGGAGGTGGGTAGCCTGGGGCAAGTTCTCAGCTCTGCTCACCCACTGCCTGGAAACAGACTTGGTGCTGTTGACAGGGGCATGGTGGGAGTGAGACCGACCCTTTGGATTACATGGGAGTTTGGTGAGACTTATAACTGCTGGCTTTCCCCTACTTCCCTGAGAGCCTGCATGACACAGTAGAGATAGTCATAATCCTCCTAGGAACATAACTCCATTGACCTGGGACCTTACCTCTATCCCCCACAGCAGCCACAGCAAGACCCTCCCAAGGAGAATCTGAGCTCAGACATGCCTAGACCTGCACCAACCCAATGGTCCTTCCCTACCCACCCTGGTTACTGAAGACAAAGGGCATAAACTCTTGGGAGTTTTATGGCCCTGCCTACCACCTGTTCTTCCCCATATGTACTACCACAGCTGACGCTCTCTGGAAAGTGCCACTTCCTGGCAGGAGGCCAAACAGCACAAAAATAGTGCATTAAATCACCAAAGCTAAGAACACTCATGGAGTCCCTTTTACCCCTCTGCCACCTCCACTGGAACAGATGCTGGCATCCATGGCTGAGACCCAGAGACAGTTCACATCCCAGGACTCTGTGCAGACAACCCTCAGTACCAACCCAGAGCCTGGTAGGCTTTCTGGGTGGCTAGATACAGAAATGAGAAAACGATCACTATAGCTCAGTTCTCAGGAAATCACATCCATAGGAAAACGGGGAGAATACTAGATTAAGGGAACTCCCCATGGAACAAAAGAATCTGAACAACAGCCTTCAGCCCTAGACCTTCCCTCTGACAGAGCCTACCTAAATGAGAAGGAACCCGAAAACTAACCCTGGTAATATCACAAAACAGTGTTCTTTAACAACACCCCCCCACCCCAAAATTAATACTATCTCACCAGCAATGGACCCAAACCAAGAAGAAATCCCTGATTTACCTGAAAAAGAATTCAGGAGGTTAGTTATTGAGCAAATCAGGAAGGCACCCAAGAAAGGTGAAACCTAATGCAAGGAAATCCAAAAAATGATACAGAAGTAAAGGGAGAAATATTCAAGGAAACGGCATAAATAAAAAACAATCAAATCTTCAGGAAACAACGGACACACTTACAGAAATGCAAAATACTCTGGAAAGTCTCAGCAATAGAATTGAACAAGTAGAAGAAAGAAATTTAGGGAGCTTGAACACAAGGTCTTCAAATTAATCCAATCCAACAAAGACAAAGAAAAAAGAATAAGAAAATAATCCTAGGCCTCCAAGAAGCCTAGAATTATGTTAAATGACCAAATCTAAGAATAATTGGTTTTCTGGAAGAAGATAAATCTAAAAGTTTGGAAAAAAATATTTGGGGGAACCACAGAGGAAAACTTCCCCAGCCTTGCTAGAGACCTAGACATCCAAATAACAGGAAGCACAAAGAACAACTGGGAAAGTCATCGCAAAAAGATCATCGCCTAGGCACGGTGTAATCAGGTTATCTAAAGTTAAGATGAGGAAAGAATCTTAAGAGCTTTGAGATGAAAGCACCAGGTAACCTATAAAGGAAAACCTATCAGATTAACAGCAGATTTCTCAGCAGAAACCCTACAAGCTAGAAGGGATTCAGGCTCTATCTTCGGCCTCCTCAAAAAAACAATTATCAGCCAATAATTTTGTATCCAGTGAAACTAACTTTCATACATGAAGGAAAGTTACAGTTTTTTTCAGACAAACAGATACTGAGAGAATTTGCCACTACCAAGCTACCACTGCAAGCTATAAGGACCTCTAAATACTGAAACAAATTTTGAAAACACATCAAAACAGAATCTCTTTAAAGCATAAATTTCACGGGACCTATAAAACAAAAATACAATTTAAAAAACAAAAACTAAAAAAACTAAAGTACAAAGGCAGCAAATAGTACAGTGAATGAAATGGTACCTCACATCTCAGTACTAACATTGGAACATTGGATGCAAATGGCCTAATTCCTCCACTTAAAAGATAACGGAATTGCAGAATGAATAAGAATTCACCAACCATCTGGTGCCTTCAAAGAGTCACCTAACACATAAGGACTTGCACAAATGTAAGTAAAGGGGCGGAAAAAACATTTCATGCAAATGGAGCCAAAAGTGAGCAAGACAAACTATTCTTATATCAGACAAAACAAACTTAAAGCAACAGCAGTTGAAAAAGACAAAGAGGGACATTATATAATGATAAAAGCCCTTGTCCAACAGGAAAATATCACAATCCTAAACATATATGCACCTAACACTGGAGCTCCCAGATTTATAAAACAATTACTAATAGACCTAGGAAATGAGATAGACAGCAACACAATAATAGTGAGGAACTTCAATACTCCACTGACAGCACTAGACAGGTCATCAAGAAAGAAAATCTACAAGGAAAGAATGGATTTAAAATATATCCTGGAACAAATGAATTTAACAGATATATACAGAACATTCCATCCAACAACCAGAGAATATACATTCTATTCAACAGCACATGGAACTTTCTCCAAGATAAACCATATAATAGGCCGCATAACAAGCCTTAATAAATTTAAGAAAATTGAAGGTATATCAAGCACTCTCTCAGACCACAGTGGAATAAAACTGGAAGTCGACTCCAAAAGAAGCCTTTAAAAACATGTAAATACATAGAAATTAAATAATGTGCTCCCGAATGATCATTGGGTCAAAAATAAAATTGAGATGGAAATTAAAAATCCTTCAAACAGAACAACAGCAGTGACACAACCTATCAAAATCTCTGTGACAGCAAAGGCAGTGCTAAGAGGAAAGTTCATAGACCAAAATGCCTACATCAAAAAGTCCGAAAGAGCACAAACAGATAATCTAAGGTCACACCTTAAGGAACTAGAGAAACAAGAACAAACCAAATCAAAACCCAGCCGAAGAAAGGAAATAACCAAGGTGAGAGCAGAACTGAATGAAATTGAAACAAAACAAAAAATACAAAAGATAAATAAAACAAAAGCTGGGTCCTCAAAAAGATAAATAAAATTGATAAATCTAAATTAGCAAGATTACCAGGAAAAGAAGAGAGAAAATCCAAATCAGCTCAATAAGAAACAAAATGGGAGATATTATAACTGACACCACAGAAACACAAAAATATCATTCAAGGCTACTGTGAACACCTTTACACACATAAACTAGAAAACCTAGAAGATAATTCCTGGAATGGTAAACCCTCCTAGCTTGAATCAGAAAGAATTAGATATCCTGAACTGACCAATATCAAGCAGTGAGATTGGGTGGTAATTAAAAAATTACCAACAAAGAAAGTCCAAGAACAGACAGATTCACAGAAGAATTCTATAAGACATTCAAAAAAGAACTGATATTTATATTATATATTATATGTATAAATATAAATATTATAATATATATTTGATGACATAAGTATATAATTATAATATATTGTATTTATAATAAATATATAATATATAATTATAATATATTGTATTTATAATATATAAATATATAATACAATCTAATGTTATATAATTGATATAATATAAAATTATATAATAAATATATATCATTTACTTATTAAGTTATTTATAAAATATAAATAATTTACAAAATATAAGCTATATATAATTTACAAAATATAAACTAAATTTAAAAAATATAAACTATATATAATTTATAAAATATAGACTATATTTACAAAATATAAGCTATATATAATTTACAAAATATAAACTAAATTTAAAAAAGATAAACTATATATAATTTATAAAATATATTTTACAAAACAAACTACATATAATTTATAATATAAACTATAATTTACAAAATATGAACTTATATAATTTATAAAATATAATTATATTCATAAAACAAAATATATATAATTTATAAAATATAGACTAATTTACAAAATGTAAGCTATGTATAATTTACAAGTATAAATTATAAATTATATATAATGTAATATATAAATATATATAATTTATAAATATATGTATAAAATTTATAAAATAGAAATAATAAAATTTATAAATTATATTTTATGTTTTATAAATTAAAAGTGGGGAAATATAAATAATATAATTTACAAAATATAAATTATATTTTATAAATTAAAACTGGGAAAGACTCTCTGAGAAATGACACCTCCCTCAGGTTGCGGATGGTGAGGAAGAGTTATTGAAGTCCATGGGGAACAGAATGTGAGGGAGAAGACCATGCCAGCAGAGCAGAGTAGGTCCTGAGTAAGGAGAGGGTTGGGCAAGTTCCCGGAAATAAAAGTGGGTCAGTGTGATTGGAACATGAGGAGGGTGTGGTGGGACGAGATGAGATCCCAGATGTTGTCAGAGATCCATGATGCAAGATCATATTAAGGATTTTACATTTGATTTTACATTGGAAAAAAAAATCAGTGAAATGTTTTATTTTACAAAGGTCTCTCTGGCTGCTGTGTGGATGAGGGATCTGAGAAGGGAAAGTGGGATTAGAGAGATGAGCAAGCAGGCTACTAACTAGTCAAAACCAATCATAACAAAATGAGAGGGCCTTGTGATGAACTCCAGCTACAGGTAAGGGAGAAGCAGATTTAACCTGGAGATGGGAGGAGTGCTCAGAGTTCTAACTTAAGCAACCAAGACTTCAGAGCCCAATTATTGAGGTGGAAAAATGGAGGAAAAATTATTGAGGTGGAAAAAAGTAGATTTTGGAAGAAGATAAGTAATATCCACAAAGTCCAAGGTTGCTAATCATTGCATTGATCCATTCCAAGAGCTCATCAGCTCTTTAAACACAAAGGGAAGTAATTTAGTAAATTCTTACCTGACATCAATGGATTGACAATGTAATAACCTACCCTGGGCTATCATCACTGACTCCATCTTAGCTGTAAACTCGAACCTGGCTTCTTCCTTCCTACCACAGCCCCTCTGAGTATATGACTGGGTCATGCTGCTAGCTCAATTGGTAGAGCATGGGACTTTTAATCCCAGGGTCGTGGGTTCGAGCCCCATGTTGGGAGCCAGTCTTTTTGCACTCTGTTAACAGTTTAAACCCTGAAACAAAATTTTATCTTCTGTGTAAATATTTCAAATTAGAAACCAGGGACTCCATCCTCCAGCTTCCTGGAGTGGCGACGGAGTCCAGGGGGGTGCCCTTGTCAGGGCTGAGCCCCTCTAGATCAGGCAGAAGGACAGGACCCAGGGACCCTGGACACCCGGAGTCCAGAAGCACACAGCCAAAAGTCGACAGAACCAGGAATAGACCCCTAGAATTTAAAGGCAGAAAAGCCAGAACCAGGACTCTTCCAGAATCCAAAACCCAGAACCAGGACCAGGGACTCTGGGGCACCCATAGTCCAGAAACCAAAACCAAGACTCTTCCAGAGTCCAAAACCAGAACCAGGACCAGGGACTCAGGCACCCAGAGCCCAAGGTCACAGGAATCACCGTAGTCGATTCCAGCATCCCGGTAATTGGATGATCCCTGTAACTTCTAGGAATAACCAGATCAGGCCTGACTTACCTTCTCCACGGAGCAGGACCAGGGACTCTGAAGAATAATTTGGTGGAGCACGCTGGGAGTCGATCCGCTCTCTCCGGCAAGGGGTGGTTTTTGGGGCCCTGGAATGAACCCCGTCTACACCTGGTGGCGAATATCTCGCTGGAGCTTCCAAATGTTGTAACCCAGCGAGTTAGAAGGAACTTGCCACGCTCTGAGTTCCAAATTAAGAGTCCTGTATCGATTTACCGACCGAGGGACGGCCGCTGCTCAAAATTCTCTCAGCCCCGAGGAAGAGGCCTGATTAGCTTTTATACCTTGATTTAGGTAGGGGAGGGGAGTACCCAGCTGAAGCGAATTTTTACAGAAGCAGAAAAGCAAGTTAGAGGAAGGGGCTGCAGGCACAGATGGTTTCTATACAATTACCAAGAAGCGGGGTCGATCAGGCTCCTTCTACGCAGTGATCAAAGGGAAACGTTTTTCTTACAATAGCAGTGGGGAGGTATGCCAAGCAGGATGCGGTGACAATGGTTACAAGTGTTAAGAACAGTACCTTCAATGTTTCTAAGTGCAGCATGACCCAGTTATGCACTCAGAGGGGCTGTGGTAGGGAGGGGGAAGCCAGGTTGGAGTTTACTGTAAAGATGGAGTCAGTGATGCTAGCCCAGGGTAGGTTATTACAACGTCAGGGGACATCTGTGACTTTGGCATTACATCTGGTGAACTTCGTTTTTAGAGAGAGTTAGGGGCGTCATCAAATGCATTGAGAAGCCCTACAACCCTGAGACTGTATGAGTGCCCACCCATGCAAGCTTTCTTGGAATTATAAAGAATTGCACAAATAAATAGCATTTGACTTTGACTTGGGCCCTGAAGTTTGGATACATGGGGATGTGGGGTGAGGAGGTCATCCCAGACCACAAAACAACTACCTTGTATGGGGAGAAAACTTTAAGCTCTTATTGAGCATTCACGTGGAGTTCAATAAAGCTAAGTGAGAGATGCCTCTGTTTTATTGGGGCAATTGGTGAAAGGTCTAAAGTTTTCAACGATGTTCAGCTGCACACTCATGGCTGAAATTGCAGATTGGACATAGAGGCTGACTCTAGATAGGTGACAGAGATACAGCCGCTTGATTGAAGCTTTTCAACAAATTCTATTGCTCATTGTGCAATATTCTTATCTTAATTTCACAGAAGTGCATTCCTATTTTAAACCAGTAAACCTGTATAGGATTCTACATACTCTTCCATTTGTTTGAAGAAACAAAAACCTCACCATGTAATGTAATTAAACCTATTGGTTCTCAGTTGGGGCTGGACCTCACACACAATTTACTCTAATGAAAATGGGTTTAGTATTTGGAAACCCAAATATATAGGACTAAATATGTGTTACTATTTTTCTTCTTTGGTTATCAGGCACTAATTTAACTCATATGCTAATCTATTAGATTTATTCATAAAATAAAAAAGAAATGTTGATTCCAAGAACTATGTTATAAATAATTCTGGCTTGGTAAACTTGGGAGGATCACAAGTCCTATCAGCATAAAGCATCACCTGATAAGATATTCAGGAATTAGAAATTCTAGGAAGCAATTTCTGATTTTGAATATTATAACAAAAAAGCTTCAGCTTTGAAAAGAATATTGGGCAATCACCTCCAAATTTTTAATAATACTTGGTGCTAACACTGTGTCTTGTGCCTGCTCAATCTTCAAGGAATGTTTTATGAATGAGCAGTTGAATGAAAGAATGAATATGCCTTCATAGATTTCCATCAACATTCTGCCATGTACCCAAGGGCAATAAAGCAAAATGACAAGTCTCTCAGTTGAAATTGATTTTATAGTTTATCAGTAACCTAATATGAATCTCATTATTTAAACTTTAATGCTAAGTTTAAAGCTAGACTTTAAAGTGGTATTGCTTTAGTTTGTAACAGCCATCTAATGTTGTAGAGAGAAAGGTATCCAACAGTCTTCTTCTTCAGTTAAGTTAGGGCTTTCACTTATTATGCCCTTGGAAATCCAAACAGGTATAACTTCTGGGATCTAATCTATAGGACATCTGCAAAATTTAATGCAAAAGAATGTACTGTTTCTGAAATGGGAATCAGAACCAACTGAGTATAACAATAAGGAAAAGGTAAGAAAAGCAAAACAAGCCACAGAAAACCAACCTGATGTATGAAAAAATGTGGGGAAAAGCATGAGTTGATATCTGCCTCTGGGAAACACCTCCCCCTATGTGTTTTTGTACCCTAACAGAAAAAGAATTTGATGGAAAGTGGATTGAAATTTATGTTAGGTAATTTTCAGAATGGTAAAAGCAAAGAAACACTGGTCAACATAATTTGAAAACAGGTGTGGCTCTTTCCCCATCTTCCATCTCCCTCTGAATTAGTGCTTTCTGCTTTCTTACTTCCCTGGTCTTCCTGCTTCTTGCTCAGTCTCAATTCTCATTGTCTCTACTGCTGATTCTTCTCCTTTGTTACTTTGGAGTCGTTTTCTCTTCCTTCCTTTTGCCCTGGAAATAAAAAGTGCATGCAAAGCTGTTGTAAAGTGTGTTTTGTGTTCTTGTTGAAAAACACTTATTTTATTTGTGGTGATCTAGGTTATTTCTAGATTCCAAAGCAGAGGTACAGCCCTCCCTTTGGGGATCTTGTAGTCAACCCAATTCATGGTAATTGAAAGGTTTCCTGGCTGAGAGTGCTGTCTGAAAAATCAGGTTCACTGTGTTGTGCCATTTGATATTAAGTAAACCTGATGCCTGTTCGGAACCTATTTATCTGACTCTCACCTAGGTTTTGACCCTGTTGTCTCAGCTATTTGCACATTCTTTGAGCTGCATATCTGGACTCAGAATTATTATTTTTTTCTGCTGACTTTTCAGATTTGTGTGTTACTTCAAGCACTGACTGCTCATTTGACCTTGGATATATTGCTGATTCTAACCTTTAAAACCAGGGAGGGTTTGGTTTTACTTGTTTCCGAATTGCAAATAAAACTTAAAGCAGTATGACATAATGAGAAAAAACAAACAAACAAACAAACAAACAAACAAAAAAACCCAACTAGACTCTAGTCAAAATACCTGGGGTAAGAATAGCGGTTCTCCAGTTACTGATTTTTTACGTTGAAAAAGTCTCTTGATTTCTCTAACTCCTGGGTTTTTTAACTTCAAAACGGTGACAATAATAAATCCTGGATTCCTTGTTTTGGAGAAACCACCTCGTTTCTCAGTACTCCCTCTGCCCTAAAAAAAAAAAACAAAAAAAAAAAAAAAAAAAAAAACAACTTCCTTTCTACCATCCTAATAATGTTCCTCCCAAAAGGTAAAATTCTAAACTTTTTTTTTTTTTTTTTTTTTGAGATGGAGTTTTGCTCTGTTGCCCAGGCTGGAGTGCAGTGGCAGGGTCTTGACTCTCTGCAACCTCTGCCTCCTGGGTTCAGGTGATTATCCTGCCTCAGCCTCCCAAGTAGGTAGGATTACAGGTATGCATCACCACTCCAGGCTAATTTTGTAACTTTTAGTAGAGATGGGGTTTCGCCATGTTGGCTGAGCTGGTCTTGAACTCTTGACCTGCAGTGATCCACCCACATTGGCCTCCCAAAGTGTTGGGATTACAGGTGTGAGCCACTGCGCCTGGCTATAAATCTGATGGTCATATCATATGACAATAATTTGGCCTCATTTATGCATATGTAGGGTTACCGTTTTTTGCAGATGACATACTTGTGTGACTCTTCCTGCTGCTTTCCTTCTGTTCCTGTTGTCTCCATTGTATTGTGCCAGGAGCCCTGTACCCTAGCTCTACATACTTCTGTCTCCTTTCTATGCTATATGATATGGTAAATGGTGGTTGGTGGGAAGATAAAGCCATCAGGTCCCAACTTTGACCTGGGGCTACATCATGGGCTCCAGCTTGGGTTTAACATAGAATCCTATATTGGGTTACTGGGTCCTGAATCAGCAAAATAATAGTCTGGTATTTTGCTTCCCATTGTTTTTGTTTTTTTGGTGTATTGCTTCCTCTAGGACTTCACCCTTCTCCCATAAGGTCTTAGAGAAAGCTATGTATAAGAAATAAAAAGAGTAAGTTTCTAACCTAACATTATACTACAGACTCAAACCTCATTTTAATCCATAATTCCTTCCAATGAGTTTTTGTGAATATTTCAAGAGGTAATATAGGCAAGAGTCTCCGGTATGGTAAACATCTCTGGTATAGACGCTTAGTGAATGCTAGTAACCCTAGGCCAAGTGCAGTGGCTCACGGCTATCATCCCAGCACTTTGGAAGGTTTAGGAGGGTGGATCACTAGCGCTGAGGAGTTTGAGACCAGCCTTGGCATTATGGTGAAACCCAGACTCTGTAAAAAAAAAATACAAAATAATTAGTTGGGTGTGGATTTTTCTAGCCTGCAGTCCCGACTCGAGGCTGAGGTAAGAGAATCACCTGAGCCTGAGATGTCAAGATCATGTCACTGCACTCCAGCCTGGGTGTTAGAGACCCTGTCTCAAAACAAAACCAAAACCAAACAAACAAAAAAAACTAGTAACCCTGTCTAGAATCTAGCCTTGAATTCCAGAGCCCTGTTACTCAAAAGACAGTCTATGCACCAGTGGCATCAGCATTGCCTGGAAGCTCACAAGCAAGTCAGAACTGGGGGTTCCCAGGTAATTACTTGGCATATGCCAGTCTGAGAAGCATTGCTGTAGAGTCGACTTGGCCCTCATCCTGTCCTTTCTGCTCCAGCATCCTATTTTGCTTCCATACTTGTGCCACCTATGGCTCCAACTCCTGCTAGGACGGAGGAGCATTTTGTTGTACGTGACACTTTCCAAGTTAACTCAGTGGTGATAAAGTTTGAAGAGAAGCTTGTAGTTGTGAAATTCTGTTTTTCTAAAGGAAATGTGGACTAGCATATGTTGAAGAAACCAACAGTAAGTCAGAAAGCACAAGCAGATACAGAGGGAGAGCTCATCTGAGTGTGCTTTACAACAGGTATGGAGTCACACCTGGCCTTGAGTGTAGACAAGGCCTGCCTTTTAAAGGAGCTAGCTAGTGATGGATATCTCTCCAGAGGATCCTTTGCTTCCAAGAGGAAAAAAGACATAATTGAACTTACAGATCGTTCTCTTTAGAGAAATGTGTGAACTCTTAAGGATAGAACCTCTCTTAAAGTTCCTAGTGAGCTGGTCTAAATTTCGAGTGACTGAAGTTGTAGATTTTTTGACTGGCATCTTCTTATTAATATTCATTAGACTTGGATATTATTGAATCAACGGTGGTTTATTTTAAAATTCCTGAACCTTTCATCTGTATTTATGTATTGCTTAACTGTTTTCTTAAGATTCTGTTTTCTTGTTTTATTCTCTTCTTTTCGATTTTTTGCTTTGTTGGATGCTAAGTTGTCATAATGGGTTGTTTAAAGAAATTTTTCGATACATTAAACATTATAGATGATGACTACTAAATAACATGTAAATCTCAAGTAAAATAAAAATTTGGAAAGGGATCAGTGATTGCCAGAGGCTCAGGGAGGGGGCTGATGATAAAAGGTCATGAGAAAATTTGGGACAGTACTAGAATTCTTCTATTTCTTTCTTTCTTTCTTTCTTTCTTTCTTTCTTTCTTTCTTTTTGAGATGGAGTTTCGCTCTTGTTACCCAGGCTGGAGTGCAATGGCGCGATCTTGGCTCACTGCAACCTCTGCTTCCTGGGTTCAGGCAATTCTCCTGCCTCAGCCTCCTGAGTAGCTGGGATTACAGGCACGAGCCACCATGCCCAGCTAATTTTTTGTATTTTTGGTAGAGACGGGGTTTCACCATGTTGACCAGGATGGTCTCGATTTCTTGACCTCTTGATCCACCCGCCTCGGCCTCCCAAAGTGTTGGGATTACAGGCGTGAGCCACCGCGCCCGGCCAATTCTTCTATTTCTTATTATGGTGGTCGTTACCTGAATGTACACATTTGTCAAAACTCATACACTTAAAAAGAGGGAATTTTAAAGTATATAAATTATAACTCAGTAAAAAGGGGGCAAAAGTTACAATCTGGAAAACAAATTAAAATAGCTACACTGAATTCTACAGGAACTGGGGCCTGGCGCAGTGTGGTGGTGGGGAGTGATATATGTCCTTATTTTTGAGAAGCAAAATGCTAGGTTGATGATGAATATGGAGCCAGAGGGTCTGAATTCACCCTGTAAGTTACAGAAGCCTCGGTTGCCTCAATTCTCTAATCCGCCAATCTGAGATAAGAGCAGCATCTACTTCATGAGGCTGTTGTTAGAATTCAGCAACAACAATGACAAAACAGAAGAATGGGCACTGAAAATGAAAGGTTTTGCAATGGGAGAAATTCTCTGATGCTTTCTTCCCCCTCACCTCAGGCTTGTTGAGGGCATCTTCACCTCCTCTGAAAAATAGTCTTCATCACAAACCCTCACAAGTGTCTCCGCCAGCCTGCCGAATCAGGCAGCCACCGCTGAGTAAATGCTCTAGAATAAACCTAGAAAGAGAATAAATCACCTCTTGTGCCATTCCCTCCAGGTGAGGCCAGAGGTCATTGCAAGAGGCATAACAAATAGTTGACATAATGTACTAAACTAACAGATTCTAGAAGGAAAACTAAATGGAAATTTTTTCTTGAGTGCTAGGCACCTCTGGCTGAAGAGACAGTGGAGCCAGCATTATTATCGATGTGGTTGAATCAATAACACTTTTTCACTTCACAAAAATGCCCATTTTAACCAGCAAGGAGGTAAGGAGATCTTATCGAGGGTGATTTTTCATGCTCACATGGATTATATTGTGGGGCATATCACTCACTCTTTTAAATATCCCCATTTCTGTTTTACTTTTTGTTCATTTTTGTTTTTTTCTCTTAAAAATGTATTCAATTCTCTCCCAGCAGTGTGAATTCATTTGGAAATCTATGACAATCAATTAAGTAAATGAGAAAATAGAATACTTATAATTATAATAATCAAGCTACATGAAACCCACCCTTTTAGGTCTAATATGCACACATCTTTAAGCAATATATTAATTAAAATGTGGGTAATTGTGACAATTAGAATTGAGCCTTTATAATTTTTAAAAATCATTCAGAGAAAACAAGGAAATATTTCAAAAATATATGCAGCTGTTGGTTGTTAATGCAATTCATTATCATGACTAAGTTCCCGTTTTCCTGGCTGTATGGGAAGACGATTCCAGTGCTGATATGATTTTTTCATCCATAAATGAACCATTTTGTGTGTAGCACCTTTTTTAGATGTCTTCCTGTTTCTCTAGGTCAAAGGTTGACAAACTTTTCCTATAAAGTGCAAGATAATAAATATTTTAAGCTTTGTGGGTCAAGAAGCAAACTTGAAAATATATGATAGTACTTATATAACAAAAGAAAAAATAAATTTCCAGTTTTTGTATTGATGGAATTCAAAATAAAATAACTGAGTACAATTTTGTGTATCGGCAATACACATCCACTAATGAGAGGAATGGCATTCTTCCTATGAGACTAATGTTCTGCTTAGTTGGAGCTCTGTGTTAGCATCTGCTGTCATCAATCATAGCAGCTGTTCATGGGAACCACTCTTAGCTTGTGGACAGCAGACCGGATGGAGTTCACAGACTGTAGTTTCCCAGTCTCTGCTTTGGTTTAGTGTTCTCAGCTCCAGTGGGCATTGGAGTTAGCTAGAGGGCTCATTAAAATGGACTGCTGAGCCACACGCTGAAGTTTCTGGAGGAACTTGAGAATTTGCTTTTCTAGCAAGTTCTCGGATGAGTCTGGTGCTCCTGGTCTGGAGACTATACTTATTTATTTATTTTTGAGATGGAGTTTTGCTCTGTTGCACAGGCTGGAGTGCAGTGGCATGATCTTGGCTTACTGCAACCTCTGCCTCCCTGGTTCAAGCTATTCTCCTGCGTCAGCCTCCCAAGTAGCTGGGATTACCACCACACCTGGCTAATTTTTGTATATTTAGTAGAGATGGAGTTTCACCATGTTGACCAGGCTGGTTTTAAACTCCTAGTCTCAGGTGACTCACCACGTTGGCCTCCCAAAGTGGTGGGATTACAGGAGTGAGCCACCATGCCTGGCCTGGAGACTATATTTTTAGATCACTGCTCTTGATGTTGGTCCTTTGAAAAAGTTATGTGGAATGCAAAGCTGTATATTATGTTTTTATTGTTTACTTACATAGTTCCACTCACCTGATAAACTTCACCTTTTGAAACTCCAAGGTATGTGGGGAGTAAACCAAAAGTTAAATTTCCATTAAAAAGTGAATACCTGGAATACTATGCAGCCATAAAAAGGAACATGATCATGTCCTTTGCAGGGACATAAATGAATTTGGAAGCCATTATCCTCAGCAAAATAATACAGAAACAAAAAACCAAATACCACATGTTCTCATAAGTGGGAGCTGAATGGTGAGGACACATGGGCATATGGAGGGGAACAACACACTGTGGGCTGTCAGAAGGGATTCAGGGGAGGGTGCATCAGGAAGAATAGCTATTGGACGCTGGGCTTCATACCTAGGTGATGGGATGATGTGTGCAGCAAACTACCATGGCACACGTTTTCCTATGTAATAAACCTGCACATCCTGCACATGTACCCCCGAACTTAAAATAAGTTGAAGAAAACAAGCAAGCAAAGAAAGTGAATTATCTGTTTAGCTAGATCAGGACTGATAATGAAAGTAACTTTCATTTCCTAAATAGTTCTCAGTCTCTTGCTGACACAATCAGGCATCAGCAATCATCTACTTGGCTGCTGTGAGGAATGTCTGAATAGATCTTCTCTGATCCAATTACACTTTTAAAGTAACATACAGTATTCCAAAGGATACATGCAGATGAAACATGAGAATGACATTTTTGCCTTAGATTCAACATGTCTTAAATTGCCAAACACATTATTAATAGAATGCCCCTGGGTTGGAATTTGTTGGCAAGTTTAAACCATGGATTTTAATACAGAGGCCAGTTAAAATGATTCCTTGAGGCCACCAAGGGCCAAGTGAATCCCTGTTTCCTAAATCCCAGAGTAGCCACTGGTCTACTTACTAGATGGAATAGTCTCTGTGTTGACTGTTAAGTTGCACTGGGTTCTTTGGGATGAGCTCTGAATGGCATGACCTATTACCTACACTGAGATTGTGGAAAAGGTTGATGGTAAATGGCAGGGCATCAGCTTTTAACAATCACGTCTCACCAAAGAATTTCTTTCCAAAAAGAAGCAAAGTGAGAAATGTGTTCTCCTTCTGTTTATTTGTCCCAATGGTTTAAAAAAAAATCAGCTTTATGGAACCATAATCTTCATCGTGACAGATGGGCCTGTACATAAGCATCGTGCTTTCAGTCAACAGTTTACATTTCAAGAGGAAGGTGAAGAAACTGAATGTAATGACATCTTCAGCATCTATCTGTCGTTTTTAGTTTTATAACATTGATACAAAAAATAGTATTCTGATTAGCAGCTTGATTGGCAACCCATGTAACCCTAAATAGTACTACAAACCTGGAGAGTGCACTTTTACAGACAGTTACTTTTGGCGAAACAGTATGTACAATTGTGACAAATAAATACATAAATACAATCATTCATATATAACGTTATACCTAAATGTCAATTATCATCAACAAGCGTTGTTCTAGTAAATTACTTCTTTCATTCACAAGTTACTTTGTTGTTTATAAAAACTATTTTCACCTTTACAGAAGAAATGACATAATCAATCTCCCACTAAACCCACATATTAGGAAAGGTAGAAAATGATCCCAGATACGTTAGGTAAATATTCCATTGTCTTTTGATAGAAGAGATTTGATTGAAAAACTCCTTCCTTGGCTTCTCTGTAAATAGTTTATTTTCCCCATATTGTGTCACACAAAGGGATTTTATTCTTCTGAATTGAATCCAAATTAAGTGATCTTCATTTTGTTGATTCTGGTTATTTAAAAATACAATATTTTATATTGAAATAGATACTTGTTCCAATATAAGAAGACACAAAGCCACCTAAACCAGCCACCAAAATTTTTTCCAAAAAATAAATTAAAAAAAGAAACTTTAAGAATATAGACACTGATAATATATTATCCAGTAGATAATGGAAAAAAGAGCTTTTGTAAAAATTGTCTGAGAGACTCTTGGTAGAATACTGTCTGAAACATTATATATTTTATGTCAGAGAAATGATAAGAATGGCATAACAAGTAATTGAAACAATAGTTTCCCCAGTGTCATGTCATAAAATTAACAAAAGTAGAAAGTTAGAGCTTTTTCTTGATCACTTAAACATTTTTTGAACATTCAAAAACGAAGGGCAAACATGCTTAAGGCTATTGAAACACTGGACAAATGGCCTTGCTTCACCAAGCTCCATGCAGAAGAAAATGTTACATAGCAAGCAGATTCTAGCTGTACATACAGTTGGGGAGAAGAAAAAAATGCCTTTAAAATATATACACGTGGTTTTTGATGTATATTTACATGTTTGTCACATGGGCATTATCGAGCATAAAAAAGTAAGGAAATAGTTCTTTAAGACACATGATTCTGATTTTTGCTCCTTTTAAAGATTAGGGCAGTATTCATAATGTATACACACACATATAAAACGATTCATAGATGTACATATATGATGTTTACAATGCGCAATTTCTTGACATCAAAGGCGGTTTGACTGAGCATGGGGTAGATGCAAGGCAATAGCATGAGACAAGAGGCTTGATTCAGCTGCACGATTGGAAGGTAGACCAAGTATGAAGTCGTGAGACTTTCCCAGTGATTGGAACTCACAGCAGTTGAGGGTACAGGGTTGGAGGGTGGTTCACCTTGTGCTGTCCCATCTCTCCCCAGGTTACCTAATTGCTATTCTCTAATCAAAACCAGCAGCCCTGCTGACCATAAGATGAAGATGTGTTAAGGGATGGGAAGTCTTGTCTCATCTCGGGTCCTTTAGGGCTGGGGGATGAGAGATCCAGAGTTTTGCAGAAACAAGTCATGACTTTCACTTGCTCATTTTGTCTGCCTGTTTGCTATCTACTTCTATGGGGTCTCCCGGGGTCAGGTTAAAACACAAGTAAATAAATTAAAAAGGTACACTCTTTCAGCTTTGGGGCTTTCTTTGCATGAGAACAAACAGGTGTTTTCTAATAAATGGTAGAAGATGTGCAATGTTCAGGTTTGCTGACTGCCTATTAGGCTTCTTCTGAAAGAGGTGGACTAGCTTTACCTGCTCTCAAAGTTCTTAGAGAGAATTCAGATTCAGTGGTTCCTGATATCCAAGTTGCTGTGATGCATTTTGCAAAGCATATGCTTCATTTACTGTAACATACGCCCAACCAGAGGTTCCTTCCCAAAGAGGGCAGCTGCCTCTACGTTCAGCATCTTGGGATTTCAAGGAAACACACTGATCTAGTCACTCATTCATTGAAACCAGAAGAAATTGCAGAGAAATGAGAGTTTTCCCAAACACCTAAATTATAGCCAAGGAAAAGTCAAAGCCTTGGCAGAATTAGATGCACTGATAGTTCACAGCTGATCTTTATTTCGGCAGATGTTATATTAAGATGATGTTACTGTTACTAATGATCATCAATGTAATTATACAATTATTTTAGCATCTAGTATAATGCATGATACATTGCATTATGTAGCACCTTTTAAGCTAAGGATCTCAAAATACTTAGCAAATGCAATTCGCTCTCACAGCAGCTGTGAGGTAGGTGTTTTTTACAGCCATTTTTATAAATGAACACATTGAAGCACAGCAAGATTACAATGCCTACTCAAAGGACCCAATACGTTTGAGGGCATCAATGGGACCCAAACCCAGCCTTCCCTATTCTTCCTGCCCATGAACCTCAATCACACGAGCCCCCAGAATACCTCATAACAGCATTGCTGCTGAACATGTTCTGGTATTTTCAGAGGTTAGCAATAGGGCCAAGTCTTTCAATAATATTGACACCTTTAAAGATTTTCTCACGTGTTTTGCAAATGTGTGTCGGGGGGCATCTTATACTATTGATAAGCTTATGTTAATTATAATGCATACCTAAATTCGTATTTTATCAATGTGATTTATTGTTCTCTGGCCTCCAACCACCATATTTTATACATAGAGACATATGCCTGCCAGATCCAGAAACTGTGAAATGTACTTAGCAACACTGCATGAAAGGAAGCAGGTGAGATTACATTTGGCAAAGTTTCCTTGGAGGCACCATTTCATGTTTGTTCTGAAAGAGCAAAAAAAAAAAAAAAAAAAAGAAAGAAAAAAGAAAAAAATCTTTTACTTTGTTAAGTAGCATTTTATATACATTCCACCTGTTGACCAGGTTTAATCCTTGGATAAGCAAGCAGAGTTGTCTTCCAAACACATACAAAGTTTGATTCTCAAGTTTAAATTCCCACCTATTTAACTGCAGCCTCTCTGCAGCTACCAAGTTCATTTCTTGGTGGAACTGCAAATACTGTACACATTACATGGCAATATATGTAAAAATATAATGTAACAACACACATGATATTAATCATCACATCTAGTGTGTCTTCCTGACTGTGCATCCTTTCTGAATTGCTTTTGAAAATGGTTTCTGTTTATGTATTAATTTTTGCAGAGATGATACAAACACATTATTGTGAGTTTCAGTTTCCCAGAACCAATTTTTTATCTCAAATGCACAGTACATCAATCCTAGGAGTTATTTGGAAGTCACTTTTTGAGACAAATAGCAATGCCCTGGGACTGAGAATGAAATCTGGCTATACTAACTCATTTATTGTTTCTATGACCAGAGCCTAACATTTGTAAATTGGTAATCCAAGAAAGGAACTTATAGAAGGAAGCAAAAACTTTACAAAACCCCTTTACCAGTTCATTTCCCCTGACATCTGGAAAATACCAACACCTTAGGTCCCATTTCTTAAAAAAAGAAAAGAAACGTATTTCCATTGGTAAAAATCCTAACATCTGAGATGTTTCTTGCTTGACATGTCATTCCAGATTCTGTGCATTTCTTCTGGAGAGATCTGATGCACGGTGATAACACGGCGATACCTACACAAACTGTAGGCCATTTTCCAGTGATTGAATCCACTGTTCTGGAAAGGATGTATGCCCAGCTTTCGAAGACACAGTCCCACATAGACGTCTTCAAGGTGAAGCAGCCTGGTGTGGAGTGAGGTCTTGTAAATGAGTTCAGCCACATCAGCTGAAAAGATGTAGCCAGTCCCCGAACAAAATGGTGGGTAGTTACTGTCTGGGTACAAATCCCTGGGCATATACCACTTACTGCGGACGTCCCGAATTGGCCCTCCATTAATGACATAGCCAGTAAAATACCTTCTTCGTGGCTTGGTGGAGGGTTTCAGTAATTTATAAATAAGGTTGTCCATGTTGACAAAAATGTCACTGTCAGTTTTCATGACATACTTGGCTTTTGAACAAAAAGTGGCCACCCATCTCATCCCCATCAATGTTTTGAGGGTAAGGTTATGGTAGGAGTCAATAAAGTCCTCCACGATGATATCGTGGAAGATTTGGCTCTCTTGCTCCACCATCTGATTGAGAACAGGATCAGCATTCTTGCCCAGGAGGAAGAGAGTGGCTATCTTGATCCCCTTAAAGTTGTTCTCATCCCCCCACGTCTCTCTGATTGCCTGGCGGGCATCGAATTCCTTGTGGGTGGTGCTGATGAGGATAACAAGAAAAGGAATGTTCTTCTCACATTTATTGGGCTCGTTGATAAGAAATTCAAAAGAATGTGGGTTGATAGGTCGAGTTCTTATGTTGCCAAAGGTGAAATTTTTCCTGGCAACTGTTAGGTGGCTGAATGGTTTGGAGCCAGTGTACGAAGATGTAGGACGAGTTATACTCAAGTACCAGAGAGCGCTGGCCCAGCACACAACTGTCAAAACATACAAACATGAGACCTTTGAAGCCATTGTCTTGAGAACACGTCTATTCCAAATATTGAAGAATACGCCTCCTTGGCACTAGTTTCTTTTCATCTTCCAAAGGCAGCATATTACTAATAAATCTTAAAGTCTGATAGAGAAGCATGAGGTGGGGATTGTCCACAGGCCTCAGTGGCTGTCTGTCATCTCTGTGCTCACTCTACTTTCTTCCAAATCTGATGGAGGGTTCCATGCCTCATAAATCTTCCTCTTAATTCTGCCAAATCAATAAAGTACAGTTGTCATTCAATTTATGTCATCATTCTACATCCTTAAATAAACATAACAAGGGTACAAGAATTGCCCACAATGATTAAAATACACATGATCATTCATTTCCATCAGTACCAAAAACTTCCTGTCATAACCATCTCCCCTTTTCCTCTCTCCTTGATAGAAGTTATGTATGTATATTCATACCCAATTAAGAAATACATAGGTTATAAATTCTAGATGAAGATGAAGTAAGTGGAACATTAGTCATTTTTAACAAAGAATTCCCCTTCTTCACATGAGATATTTTTTACAGTGAAATACTTTCTGGCACGAAAACCTTCTTTCAAGCAAGGAAATCTCACCCATGGCCTCATATCTCTTTTCCAATTTCCAAATCTGAGCTTTTGTTTGCTCATTCTAGTGAATAAATTTGTTCTCAACATCTTGCTTTCTCTAACTCTCTATTTGAATATGTGTTTATCACACTGGAAAATCTCTGCTAATGGTGTGTTTCTCTTGGCTCAGACTTAGAAGTAATTAATTCCCAATTGTTCCTCATTTTCCCCTTGTTTTGGCTCTCATAACTCTTAGCTCCTAATTCTTAATTTTCTATGAAACTTCATGCAGAGGATATGCTGACCTCTCAAGCATGGAACCCATTACCCAAGTGACCTTTCAGATGTTTGACAGCATTTATTTTGGAGTTGATCTAAACAGTGTCACTTTTTATGGTTTTCAACCATTCACCCATATGTTCCCTTGATGAAATCATACTGGTCCTTTTAATTTTTTTTTAAACTTAGTTACATTTGCCTATAAACCCAGCATGAGTATAATGAGAGCGACAATTGAGTTGGGGGCCACAGATACAATGAAGATGTGACAGAAACTTCAGCTGGTGTTCAAATTTAGTTTCCTTTGGAACGCTCATCCTTTCTAGAACTTCTAATGCTTTCTAGAACTTTAAAAATTTCATGCCAGTTAATCCTATATGCTGGTTATGAAGTCCATTCATGTAAAAAATTGTTTCTTCCTTCCTCATTAGAGCAGAATGTGGTAGTCCTGAAAGGCAGAGATAGTAGAGAATAGGTATCAATTTTAACAAAGTCTGCTTCAAAGAAAACTATGTGCTTACATGTACAGACTGTGTTGAAACAATTTAATTGGGAATATAGATTGAAAACCATGCTTCTAAGCACAATAGTCATAATGAAATAAAAAGACATGATGTGAACAGCAGAGACAATATATAACCTTTTGTCTAAGCCAAGAGCTGTCTGTGAATATATGATCCATATGAGACCAGCAATAACTCAGTGCGGTTACTATTCTAACTAAATGAATATTAGAAGAGTTTCAAGCAGCTTGACTCTAGGAATCGTCAGGCCTTCATCCAACCCATAATAAGTACTTTCAAAATATAGGCTCCTGTATCCCTGTCCTCCTAGGGGAAATTTTTGTTCTAAGGTGCACAAAAGCTGATAAAAAGAAAGACGTGATGTACAGCAAGTTTTGAAACTTTAAACAGTAAGCAAAAGGAAGTGAGAGAAACCAGCAGCAGAAAAAAAGGGCTTCTCAACTTGAGATATACAGGCACGGACTCCATTTCAACTATAAAAGGTTATAAGTAAGTCCCAAGATGGTACTAGAAAGCACATTTTCTCTACCATTGTTCTAAAATATGTATCTGATTCTTAGTCTACTTTTATCATCATTCTGTTCTGTCCTCTTGGATACTCTCCTACTTACTGAGCTACCTATTACTGAGATGTTAAGGGCCTCCCTGAAAGCCTCTCCTGCAAGAGGCTCCTGCCGGGTAATATTTGGGAGCCAGTCATCAGGCCACTAATGGAGGATTTTTCCACTTTACATTTTTATCTCCTTTTTATTGCTCCTTTCTCATCTCTACAGAGTTCAATTCACAAGTTATTATCCTCTATCTCAATGGTTAAGCCTTCCTTCAACTCTTTAATTTATTCATTCACTTGTTAATCCATGTATCCATCAATCAACCAATTAATCAAATGTTTATTGAGTACCTGTTGTATGTGAACTATTGGAAAAACAGAAACAGAACCCATACTTCTCCCTTCAGAAACTGCTAGACTAGGAGGGAAGGTTTCCAGTAAATGGGTAAAATGGTGGAATAAAAATTTACATTAGGAGGCTACTGGAGTACACAGGAGAGGAATATTGGGCAGAGTGTGGGAGAACAAGGACTCCCGCAGACTGTGCACAGTACCCCTCCAGAGGGTGCCATTCACATAGGCTATAATGTGAATATCACTCCTCCACGCACGCCAGAGTCAAACAATGAAGGAGTCCTGGGGAAGATGCTATGGCAAATGCACTAAAGGGGAGCCATGTTGAATCTTTAAGGACGGCTAGAAATTATATGGATGGGGATCAGGCATTCTGGGCAAAGGAAATAGCATATGCAAGGGGATAAAACGAGAGAGAACATGGTGTGTACCAGGAATAGTTGAGTAAAGGAAGAGGGCAGGATGATGGTGAGGAGGATGGGGGAGAGCAGGTAGAGATATCAGCAGGGGTCAGATGAGGGGTGATGCTCAGATACCTTCCTGAGCTGAGTAGCTTGTTACCCATCTGTGAAATCTAAAGAGTACGAGGGAGGATCTTACCTTTCTCAAATTCTGTTCCATTTATTTCAACAGCAATGCACTCATTCATATTAAGGATTTCTCCTCTTGCGTAGTTCTATTTCTTAGAAGAGTAAGTGAGAATTTGTTTTTGTTTTGTTTTCTTTTGTTTTTTTTTTTTTTGAGACAGAGTCTCTGTCTCCAGACTGGAGTGAAATGATGTGATCTCGGTTCACTGAAACCTCCACCTCCTAGGTTCAAATGATTCTCCTGCCTCAGCTTCCTGAGTAGCTGGGATTACAGGCATGTACCACGACGCCTGGCTAACTTTTGTATTTTTAGTAGAGAAAGGGTTTCACCATGTTGGCCAGGTTGGACTCAAACTCCTGACCTCAGGTGATCCTCCTGCCTCAGTCTCCCAAAGTGCTGGGATTACAGGCGTGAGCCACCTCGCCCAGCTGAGAATTTGCTTGATCTGATACTTTTCCGTGTGAGTTTCTAGGAGAAGCGACTGCATAAACATAGGTAGCTGGGAGCTTTAGAAGTAGCCAGAAAAAGAAATATAGAAATAGAGGACAACATGAAAAACACCTTAAAAAAAACAAAACAGAAGAATGTGTATTCTTTTCTAGACAGGCAATAAACATAATACTTCTTACAATTATTACTGTAGCTCTCATTTTAAAAGGCATATAGCAGGCACTGTGCTGTGTGCTACATTCTATGTCATTCTACTCTGTTTATATTTTAGTTTCATTCCTTACAGTGTTGTAAGAGAGGTACAATTTTCTCCATTTGATAGATGAGAGAATGGAAACTCTGAAATATTGAGTAGCTTGCTCAATCACACAGCTAGTGAGTGACTACGTAAGTAGTCACCTCCAAGCTTCCTAAGGCCTGTTGGGACAACAGGCAATATCTTTGATGGAAAAGCCCAGGGTGTCAGGGAGCATCCCAGGCTGCTATTCTCTGAGTGAGATATGCATTTATTTATTTTTATTAACTTGTTAATACAGGGTCTCACTCTGTCACCCAGGCTGGAGTGCAGTGGTACAATCACGGCTCACTGCAGCCTTGACCTCCTGGACTCAAGCGATCCTCCTACTTCAGCCACTGAGTAGCTGAGATTACAGGCACATGCCACCCTACCTGGGTAATTTTAAAAAATGTTCTATTTTTAGTACAGACAAGGTCTCACTATGTTGCCCAGGCTGGTCTCAGCACCGGCTGGGCTCAAGTGATCCTTTGGCCTTAGCCATCCCAAGTGCTGGGATTACAGGTGTGAGCCACCATTCCTGGCCCGATGCATTTATTGTCTTAGATGTGTCTTAGATGTGTTTCCATTGCTTGGATTTTTTTCTAGTTCATTCTAGTTTCCTACACACCTTACTGTACCAGTGCTGCAGGGATTCTTGATAATCAAAAAGTATAAAAAGGGATGATTTGCAAAAAGCACATTAAAGCTTGTAGATGCTGAGAGCAGGGTGGGGAAGCTGAAACTGCTAAAGAGATTTAGAAATACGTTGCAGGTTATTTTCTATGAAGACCTGAAGTGTGCGCACACACACATGCACACACACACAGAATCACTATTTCTATTGACCTTTTTTCCTGTTGTTTTCAGACACGAGAACAAAAGTAAGCATAGTATTACATCTTAGACAATACTAAATGCAAGTTAGAATCTAGTAAATCCTCTGTTAAAAAAAAAAAAAAACAACAGAGAATTTGAAGTGTGAAAAGAAATTCACTTAAAACCTGAAGAGTGGCTAAGGACAATGAGAACTCATAGCAAGGAGTGCTAAAAGATGGACTTTTTGCTTATAATCAAACAGACTTCTCAGATGGCAAAAAAGTAAAAAAATATGCCCATGGGCCAGAAACAGTAATGTAGCTAAGGACAAGAAAGGGTAGCATGATACACGGAACTCTCATTTCACGTATGTTGGATAAAGTAGTTGGTAAGGCGTCAGCATGTCCGTAGTTTACTCCTTGAGTAATTCTGACTTGTGGTGTGGATTTTCTGTGTCTCAGTAGCCTTAAACATAAAGACAGGGATGTTTTATCTCCAAATACATCATAGGTATTAACAACCATTGCCAAATCGTTTGAGCTTCCAGGGAAAGGGTTCTATCTGGGCAGGTGGTATTATGATACAAAGAAGAGGATCTATTGTGAGTGAGGGGATTATGTCAGTTCATCACTTTATGGTTTTAGATCCTTAGCACATCTATTGATCAATTCTTCTAAATAAATAGTATAGCTTTTAGCGTTTTGGTTTGTTCATCCAGCTTAGTGAGTATACTGTACAGATTTTTCTGTTTGAGAAATCTGTCTCCTTCCTAGAAAACTCAAAGCCAAAAGCCCACTGAAAAGAAAAAAAAGAGAGAGAATATCACAAAAGAAGAAACCTCTGGAAAGTTCTCTCAGTTTTACAAGATTTTAAAAAAATCATTTTTAACAGATCAGTTAGTATGTCAATAAAATATAAAGTTGCATATGTAACACTTGTCATTGTTTTAGCAGCTTCACCACAACCACAGACATAGATGACACATTAACTTGTCATCCATTAAATACAAATCCCTCTAAATAGACATATTCAACTGGAACACTTGAAAGACTTTTTCCCCAGGGGACTTAACTGTAATTCAGATTACCTAATTCACAGAACTCTCCAGGAACTATCTACCTTCATCTTTCAGGAAGTTAGTGGGGCAGTATTTTCAATTTAAGAGGCACATGTTTCTCCTAGAAACTCTATGGTGGATTGTCTGTTATTCTGAATAATTTATTTCGAGAAACCAACAAACTTGCTGAAATTCCTTTGTACAGCCAGAGGTAAGGCCTAGGAGTGGGTGGGTAGTGTGTCTCTGGCGAACTGTGCATTGTTTAGGGTGCCAGCTTCATGTCCATCTTCATGGTGCAGGCAGTGTGATGGTTAATTTCATGTGTTAACTTGGCTGGGCTAAGGGGTGCCCAGATAGCTCCTAAAACTTACTTCTAGGTGTGTCTGTGAGGGTGTTTCTGGCAAAGATTAGCATTTGAATTGGTATGATAAGGAAGACTGCTCTCACCAATGATGATCATCACTTAATTCATTGAAGGCCCAAATAGGACAAAAAGGTAGAGGAAGGGCTAATTTGCTCTTTCTGCTTGAGCTGTGACATTCATCTCCTGCGTTCAGACATCAGTGCTTCTGGTTCTCAAGCCTTTGGAGTCTGACTGAGATCTACAGCGTTGGCTTCCCTGGTTCTCAACTTTTTGGGTTTGGACTGAAACTAGCCCACTGGTTTCTTCTTGGGCCTGCAGACAGCAGATCATGGGACTTCTCAGCCTTCGTAATCTCATGAGACAATCCCTCATAATAAGTCTCTTTCTATATACCTAAATATGTCCTATTGGTTCTGCTTCTTTGGAGAATCCTGACTATAGGCAAGTACAAGTCAACACTGATGTCCTATGTCTTGGTTGCCAGTTACACTGAATGGCCTGGCAATCATTTGAGCTTCCCTTCACTATGGGCAAGGTTGCAGGAGCCTCACCAAGCAGCGTGCCTCCATTCTCTGGTGTCTCAAGGAATGTCTCTAGTTTCTGATTTCCTTTGCATTTCCAAATCTACTTCATTTGTCCATGAAAGATGCACTGGACACTGCTAGGTGCCAGACACTGAGCCGGTAAGACACATGGGAGCTTACTTTCTAGGAGAGAGAAGCAGAAGATAAACAAACGCAAAGACAGTTTCAGGTCATGGTAAGTGCTAAGAAGTAAATGAAGTGGGGTAACGGGATAGAGACAGAACAAAGGAGGGATGGGAGAGAAGGGCTACCTTTAATTAGTCCCTCTCTGAGGAGGTGACGTCTGAGCTGAGAACAGAATGCTTTGCTATCTCTGGTTCAGTCTTTGAGTCTTTTACTAAATTTTTGTCTCTTTTGCTTGGCTTTTTTTTTTTAAATTAATGCTCTATTAGGAGCATCTTTCTAGTTTCTGGCCTCTGCCTCTCCCTGTTTTTTGGCTCTTCGTATCTTTGTGTTTCCCAGTTGTGGCCATCCTGCCCACTCCTGCAAACTCCACCAGACTCCAGAGCCGTAGGTTATATACTGTATTAGTTTGCTAGAGCTACAATACCAAAGTACAGATGCTCCTCTATTTATGATCAGGTTACATCCCAATAAACCCATTGTAGATTGAAAATATCCTGTATTGAAAATGCATTTAATACACTTATCCTACCAAACATCATAGCTTAGCCGAGCCTAACTTGAAAGTGCTCAGAACATTTACGTTGCCTGGTTGGACAATGTTATCTGACGCAAAGCCTGTTTTATAATCAAGTGCTGAATAAGCCATATAATTTATTGAATGCTGTACATTACTTGAAATCATGATGGTTTGGCATCATGGTAATGTCAATAAATCCTAAGTCGACTCATCAAAGTGGAGAACTGTCTGTATTTTGCTCCGCAAGACTTCACTCCTTTACATTTTAATTTTCCCGGTTCAAGCAAGTAATTTCTTGGGTTTCAGTAAACCAACTTTCAAAGAGTGAAAAATTTGTTAATTAGCATTCAGAGAAGAATGAAGGACAAGTGTGACAAGGGATGCAAAATTTGTTTTATTTTTAGATTGAAAAAAAAAAAAGAAAAGCCAGTTATTCTTTTCCTAAGACCATGTGAAGAGTATGTCATAGTTTTAAGCAGTCCTTTGCTCCTGCCACCTTCTCTTTTCTCTGATCCCTTTTAAAAAACTCAGGTTGGTTGAGAAACACAAGCTGGGATTGAGGAACACTTTCCAAAGCAGCAGATCCTGATATACTGGCTTGGTTTTTGGAAGATGGAAACAATTCTCCTGTCTCACTTCAAACTACTACTACCTCTTATACTATGTCAAACTGCTGCTCTGAATAACTTCTGTTATTCAGAGTCCATTTAAAATATTTACAGATCACATACGGCATACAAAAGTGGCTTTAACATAGAGATTTGCATAGTAACTTTAAAAACATGGTAAAGAAAATGCAATTGGGAAAAAATAACCCCAACATTAACCAATTAAAATGGAGGCAAGATAGGAAAAGAAAGAGAGCATGTGAGAGAGAGACAGAAAGGGTTAACAGTGCTACAAAATGGTCTTGAAATGAGTGGGGAGCTTGCTGTATAGTACATCAAGCTATTGAAAAGGGGAAAAGAGATCCTTTCTGAAAAATGTTTCGATCTCAAATGACTTCCCTTGGAGATGGCCTATGAATGAAATCAAAGCATCTTCATTCTGTGGGGAAAAATAGGAACTCAGATTGCAACAGAACTAATTGATAAACAAGCCCCAAGGGCCAGAGATTCTAGTTGGCTGCATTAATTTGGTATATGGTTATTTTGATGCCCAACTCCTCCCCTTTTTCTTCTCTTATAATTATGCTGTAAATAATAAGCACAGGAGAAGGGACATAAAACACTATTAGCACCAGATAATGGTCCTTGAAGGAAGAATGTCATAAACCATTATGCTATCCAGTTTGCTAACTTATTAGCTTTCCAAATCACAGAGGGCTGACTCTCTCTCCTAGCCTTTCCTTTAAGTTAGCCTCCTTGGCTATTTAAGAAACTCTACTCATAAAAGTTGAAATCCCTGAACGCTCATAGGAATAAATGTTCTGACTCCTCTGCCTCACATAGATAAAAGAGCTAATTTTTTTTTTTTTTTTTCTTGAGATGGAGTCTCGCTCTGTCACCCAGGCTGGAGTGCAGTGGCGCCATCTCAGCTCACTGCAACCTCCACCTTTTAAGTTCAGGTGATTCTCTTGCCTCAGCCGCCTGAGCAGCTAAGACTACAGGCATGCCACCATGCCAAGCTAATTTTCGTATTTTTAGTAGAGATGGAATTTTACCATATTGGCCACGCTGGTCTCGAACTCCTGACCTTGTGATCCACCCCTCTTGGCTTCCCAAAGTGCTGGGATTACAGGTGTGAGCCACCGTGCCTGGCTGATAAATTGTTTCTTTTAAAAATTTAATTATGACTGTCTTTCAAGAGACCCCATAATTGAACTTACCCAACTTGCTAATTTGCAATGAGGCAGTGGTATAAAACAAAAGGTAATATTCATCATAACTTGGCAGTTGAAATCATTTCCCTCCCAAATTGGAGAAATGATTTGAACCTTTCTCCTTTTTAGTTCAATATACCTTGACATTTATTAAAAAGGTCTTTATAAATCCCTGCCATAGGAAGAATGGGGCCAACCTGAAAGAAGAGTGGTCGGGATGAGAATGTCTTTGTGTATGTGGGCTTAGGGCTCTTGCTATTCTGAAAGCCACACTTTATTTCACTGAGGAGAAAGTGCACTTCAAATTAGAAGGGAAGATTACAGCTTTCTTCAAATCAATGTGTTGCCCTAGTTCTAGAATTCAGAGAATTTTTCAACATCACTACAATCCTCTCAGGGAAAAATGAAAATGAGGATATCTCATTATTTTAAATAAATTCTTGGCTTCCTTTACAGTGATGGATATTGTATCTTGACTGCCTTATATAAGACACATTTTTAAAGCTAGGCAGAGCAATCACTTATTTAATGGTTTGAGCCTAGAAGCCTGGCAATGTGACTGGGCTTCAGGTGGGGCTTCTCCACTGGGAAAGGAAATGCCAGTGTTTTTTATTAGAAATGTGGAAGTAGATGAGAGGAAAGACATCCTACTAATATAAACAGCAGCTGGGAGAATTTAAAAATGATGAATTATGTGATAACAAAAAGAGTATTCATTTGGCCCATTATTTTGAGGGAGGCTGATATAAGTGGATATTCTTAGAAACCAGAAAGCTGTTAGTGTATTCACTATCTAAAATTTACAAAGTCTAGGGCGATATTTCTCAGCTCACCACAGAGAAGTAGTATTATTTTAGATCATATTTCAAATAATGGTATTAGTACTATGCAGCGTCTGATAACACATGGAACAGATTTGACCATTTTTCTTTTTCTTTTGTTCTCTAGCTCAAATGCCCCTTTATACAATACTGATTTATTGGAATCCATAATATCCATAAATAATTTTATGTAGCTGCTGTCAGTGGTAATTATTCTATAGGCAGTTAGTCTTATGGCATTGGCAGACCCAGATTCAAATTCTAGAGTCTGAGTCATCAACTTTGAAGCCTGTGTAACTCTATGCCTTTGTTTCCTAATCTATAAAATGAGAATTATAACACCTGGCCATATTTTACCAGTAAGGATCACTGTAAAGATCAAATGAGATAACGTATTTGAAAATACTGTATAAGCCAAATGGTGATACATGAACATAAAGTATTATCATTACTAATGTAAATATGACAAATAAAGACAAATTCAGAGAGGACTGCCTGTAAGATATTTCATAAAGAATGATCAGTCAGTGCATCTTGACTAATTGGTGCAAAAGCATTTTTTTTTTAACTTGGCTCTTGCTCAAAAGAAAAAAAATCTTGGAACCTTTAGTTGACTGTTTTCATAAGAAATATTCAATTTTACTCGGTAGAGGCTATATAAAAAGGTCTTGCACTTCTGTAAAACATGGGGAGGACACATACAGGTTAGACAAAATGTCATTATGATTATTGTCGTTATTAGCACTAGTGTGACACAGTATTATACTTTTCTCAAATATAACTTTAGGATATTAAAAATCTACCAGATTTAAACAGCCTTCCAAATAATATTGACATAGCCATAATTAGCATTCTGTGTATAAGAAAACAGCCCGAAATGGCCATACCACGATTATTTTACACAGGTTTAAGACAACGCTACTCTAAAATATAACTTTATGATATTTTTTCTTCATAGCCTTGCTAAGGTTGTAATGAAACTTAATCCGAAGTGTAATCTTCCCAAGAGTATCATCATTTAATCACTTAATGGAGGGGACTTAACCGATTTTCAGCACCAGAATCAGATTTGTAAATTGTTCTAGAAATGTGCCCAAAGGAATGCCTGGGTGACAATGACAGATAGTTTTATTTGGCAGAGTAGCTTTTTAACCAAGCCTTTTTGTTTCTGAAATCTGTGGCTATGTGTACAATTTTCCTAAATTAGTACTTACTGGCCAATCGGATGAAAACGCTTTGCTTTGTTTTGTCCCCATGCTCAGTCATTTATGTTGGCTCTCCGCGGTCCTCTCCGCTGCCAATCTCCAGCACTGCTTGGATTCACAAGCTACTCACCAAACGTTTGCTCAGCTTTACCCTCGCTGGATACCATTTTATGCTGGAGATTTCTATTTCTAGGCATTCTCCTTTTGGCTAATGACTCTTATTTCCCCTATGGCTAGAGACAAAGCCTGCCAGTTCTCATCCTACTGGTGCCTTGAACTCTTCGCCACAGTCTACTCACATTGCTCTTGAAACTCTCTTAGGCTATGCTGGATTCTTCTAATTTGGACTCTGTGAAGAGGGATTACAATCTTAATCTCTCCCAAGGCCTTTGCTTTGGCCTTGGGAGAGATTAAGGAACTGTTCCTTTATCACTTCTTTCTACTGTCTTCCCCACTGCATCAATTCCCATTGCTATCCATCATCTGTATTTTTACTCTTGAGCCTTAAAATAGTTTGGGGTTAAGGTGTCATAACCAAAGAAACTTGAAGATAAACTGGTCTCCTGGACAAAGCACAAGATTGACAGTCAACAGGAAACTGGCAGTAGCTCTGCTATAAAACCATAGAAACTCTTTGGAAATGTTTTCCCTTAAAAATATCTCTTCGTTTCAAAACTGCATTAATCCTCTTAGATCTGAAATTCTGTCACTAGTACATGCTTTCTCAGCTGACTTAATGAAGGACTCGTTTATATTCTGTGTTTTCAGTCTCTCCATTTCCATTGGGTCCTGTTTTGTCCTAGAAGTGTGTGTCTTCCTTTGCTTAGAAAAATAGCAAGAACAGCAAAAGCCTTCTCTTGACCCTGGTATCACTGCCAATTACTGTCATGCTTTCCTCCTAGGTTTCACAGCCAGGGGCCTTCACTGGGTGCTCTCTCCTGCTTTTTCCCATTTCCTTACCTATTTAACTCCTATAATAGATCGACATTCACTTGCTGCTATTCTTAGTAAAGCATGCAACTCCCCAGTCCAGACCTCCCTGGTCTCAGCTGCATTTGACACACTGAGTCACTCTCTTCTTTCCCTCCTACTTTGGATTGCTGCCAACTGTACCTTCGTGTCCCTCTGCTCACCTTTCTGGTGGTCCTTTGTGTTTTCGTCTCTTCACACCTCCTTCGCCTGCTTTTTGCAGCCTCGAAACCAGTGCTCAGCCCTCCATCCAGTCTCATCAGCATGGGGTACTTAAGCTCTTGAGAACAAGACTTCTGCTACAGACTCTCCAACTATGTTCACCAGAAAGGTGGGTCAGAGACCAATGCACTTTATAGCCCTTCTCATTTTCATCACTGCTTTCTCTCTTGAATGATATAAATTTAAGTTTATATCTAAGGAAGAAGTTTGCCTTCCTTCTGCTTTTTGCTCATTTTTCTAAATAGAAAACATGTTTTAGAATGTAAGTGTTTTGAGTTCAATTTCTTGGACTGAGATGTTTGTATCATAGACAAACTTAGTAGGCACATAGGAGAGATTTTGCTAATGACAGTAAAAGGTCAAAAAAACAATTCTGTAGTTTTCATTCACTGACATAAATGTGAGTTTTATTTTTCTTTACATTTCAGATGTCAGCTTGTTTCTGGAATTGTTAAAATGTAAAGTCCCATTCAAAAGATGCTTTTACTTGGCCCTTTAGTGATAACTTTCCATGAAATTCTAAGGCAATGTTTTTGTTTAAAAACTATTAAATAAATTGCATTTTAATAGTCATTTCTTCAGTAAGTTCTGAACAGGTGGCATAGGTGGTATAGGTGATTTTTCCAAGAAATTCCAAGTTATTTGCTTTCCCTTTTCCTCAGTACATAATTTTAAAGTCCATCAGACAGTTTGAAAGTTTGGTAGAAGTAGAATTTAGGGAAAGTCTCTAAGTATAACTGGAAAGAGATGAGTTGTAAAAGGAAATAGTCGTTGCTTTAAACAAAGTTAATTTGTATGGTTATACAAACTATCAGAAATCAAAGGAAAAACATCTCTTTCCATTCTCTGTATCTTTACACTCAAAAGTTAACCATTTTCATAGCTGAATGGATTACTATAGCACATATCTTAAAAGATTTCTTAAATCAATGTTATGACATGTAGTAATTACTTCTTTTAAAGTAATGTTAAACAGTAAGTTCTATTTAATCAATACCTTCTATTTGTGACACTCTATAAAATGCTTTACAAGTAACGTATCAATCTCACTAATAGTTACTCCCACTAAGAAGTAGGCATAGTTCCCTTTTACAGAAAACTGAGGCCTAGAGAGATTAAGCAACTTGCCTCAGCTTTACATAGCTAATGAGTGATTAAACCTGGATTTAAACACTAGTCTATCAAACTGTAATGTGTAGGTCTATTCACCATATTCTGCATTTCACTTTTTACATGGTCGTCAGAATCACATTTATTTTCTTACTTTCTTTAGTTATCCAGGAATTAATGTGAGAGGCAGGGAAAGTGTACTCAAGCTGCTGTGCATTTCACCTTGGCTTAAGGGTTCATTTAGCTTTGAGCTTCTCAGTTTCACAATGTAGGTGTGCTAGTATTTTCACATGAAAACTGGACAGAGGATGAAGAAGTCATCCCCATTCACTGGGCTAGTTCCTTAGCTGAATTAAGATATCTACAAAGCCAAACCAGTAATGTCATCTGCAGTTCATGCAATTCTAGGTTAAAAGCAACAGTTGCTCTTGAGGTATATTTCAATTAAGCTCTGAGAGCCAGGTAAGCTGCTCATCTCTACTATAACGAAGCACTCATTTTATCTTGGGAAGACCCTAAGAGATGGCATCAGAAGGCTCTGCCCCTTACTAGCAATGTGACTATAGTCAATAAATTCACTTATGGCAGATTTGGCAGTTTAGCAAACTCATCTCCTGTTCCAATTCCCCTTTAGCTTTTCTTTCTGGAAATAGGCCAGTTGTAAAAGAAACTGACATCCCTAATGAAGTCTCTGAGGCTCCTTTACAACTAAGATAAAGGTAAATGACCTAGTTTCCACCCATCAGATACCTCCGGGCAGGACACAGATGGAGAAGTGAGCAGCATGAGATGGCAGCTGCTCTCTGGTTATTTGGATGTTCCAGAAAACATATGGAGTGACAAAGGTCCCTGGTTCTACTGAAGCAGCTATGATAGAATGTGTAGCTGCCAAATGTAAACATCACAGCTGTGAGTAAAGGCAATAGAAGCAATAATGTGTCCTCTAAAACAACTCCAAAGAATTATCCAGTACTTTTTGGGCTGCATTGTTCATGGCCATGTTGTTCTGGCTGGTTAGTTAACAAATCCAGGTCATACCCTTCAAGAGATTCCATGAGCTACTTAACACTTTTTGATAAGTCCCTTTCCCCTTAGCCTGGTTGAGTGGATTCTCTTGTTTACAACCCTTAGCCACACACCATTGTCTCTATTTGTTTAAATATAAAATGAGATGAAGACAATCTAATTTTCAGGCTGGCTGTGAGGTAAATCATATACTTTAACATGGCACAGAGTTTAATTTTGGCTATTATTAATTGCTGGTCATTTTTGCATTGCCCAAGAGAAATATCAACCACCATAATAAGTAAATAAATCCCTACTGTTCTCATCCTGGAAAACGCTACTTAGCATTGCCCATGTGAGGAGTAGCACTTTGAATAGAACATTATATCTGAAAGATTGTATCTTGTAAAGATTATATCTGAAAACCCTATTTTCTCTTTTCATGTTGTCTAAAAATGGCATGTGTCTTTTGACTGGATGTCACATGGCCCTCTTGTGATCTTGTCCTGGATGACAACTGATTATCTCTCTAAGGGAACACTTGCACACCCTCCCCTTAGCTGAATTCACTGAAAACCATAGAATTTTCATTTTAAAGTAGGCCACCATAAATGTAGTCTCAAAAATTGCTGAGAATTTATTTGGTTCATTTATTGTGATGTGTTAATTTTGACTTATAATTACATGTGCCAACATACATGTGCCCGTTGGTGAGTCTGGAGACATGCTGACAACTTATTGTCTGTCCATTTTTTGGTACTGAAAATCACTATGCTTTTGTTTGCATTTATTAATTTATCATATTTGATAATCCCACTATTAACATTTATTAACATTATAATAAATATACAATTGAAAATGCAAATTTCCTACCTTTAAGGAGCTTCAAGTTATATTAACTATAATCTACATGGGAAAAAATAAGGAATCATGGATGGTACCACTTGAATCATGAATGATACTACAGTTGAAATAATTATTAGTAGGAATAATTGGGTTAGATTCATGGAAGGGGAAATATTTGAATTGTTTCTCAAATTAAAAAAATAAATTGAGAACTCTCAATAGGAGAAAAACTGTGAGAGAGAGACATTCAATGGTAAGATAAGAACATTTGCAAAGACGCAAAGGTGTTAAATTATTTGACTTCTTTCAAGAGTAAGGAGCTGTCCAGGATGAGAGATTGCTGGATTCATGGTAGAATAAAGTTGAAATTGAGAATGGGAAAGGAGTTTTTGCTCATCTGAGTATTTTTTCCTTCACCATGCCCACATCATTTGTTTCCTTCAGTAATCCTTTGTAGCGTTACAATTGATTGTATTTTAGGTTGTTTGTTTCCTTACATCAAATGGGAAAATAACTCGATCAATAGGTTAAATTTTCAACTGCTTTTAACTGTGACTCTTTGATTAACCTCTGTAAGGGCAAAGATTTAATCTGGCTTTATCATTATTTTTGTCACTATCATTATTATTTCTATTTTCATCATATTTGCCTTAGCATACTAGCATAGTCAAGAAACATTGTTGAGGAAGAAATAATTTGAGTAAATGGCTTCGAGATAGCCACAAACAGTAATTCATCACCCAATATTAGTTTCAACAAGAGTCCTTTGGTGAGCTATCATAGAAAAGTGGACTATACTATGATGTAATATGCTGGAAAGGTGTATCAAGAGATGTTTTATATTCAGATTTTGAGTATAATTATCTTTTCCAATACCTAGGCCTTTTTACTGTGCCATTCAAGGCAAATTTCTGCCTCTGATTTAATTCTTGAATTCATATAATTTCATTACCATGTTTCTAGATTAAAATAAAAGTTCCTGTGTTTAGGAAAATATTCCTACTGGAAGACGATAAGCACACACATGCACACATGCACGCACACATACACATACACACACAGCCCATCATGAATAAAAGAGACACTTGGGAAACTTAATACAAAATCTGAATTCTGTGATAAATACTTTTCAAAATTTTTCACAGATTGTCAACTGTCAAATCCTTGAATTATTATTTCCTAAATGTCTTTCTGAGCTGATTTTCAATAAATTTCTGATTTGCTGTTGTGGTAGTGGTAGGTCATTTGTGATAGAGCTACATGGTCATTATATCCATCTTGTCCAGTAAGAGCAGTAACGTGTAAATTTCGTCTCTAAGGAGTGATAAAGTGATGCAAATGGTGCTTTTCACCCTGGGTTACTGTAGCCACAGTCATTCTTTGCAATAGCTGCTGTGCTGTGTTCTTCTCTGAAATCCCCTAACAAGATACTTTACCTCATGTCACACCCAAGCTACTGATAAGAATATATACATTTGAAGACAACGTAACTTCACTGCCAGAATTGCCCTTCCAGGAAGTTATCTGCAGAGCTATTGGTAAGCTGGGTTTAATATGCTTGAAAATTCTTTACATAGGCTGTTTACTGCCAGATTGAAGAGAATAAATTGCATTTTTAGGTAACAGGAGTGGGGTGAAGAATAACCCTCCAGCAACTGCAAAGTTTTCAAGGCATGATGCACAACAGCAATAATGTGCTCCATGTCTCAGAAGACTAAGAAAGAAGTGCCAATGCTTCTGGGTCCCTTAGAAAACCTGGGGGATGTTTCTTGGAACAATTGTCAGAAATCAGGATTATTATTTATCTTCTACTTGGGCTAGAGAGCTAAGCACATAAGTAATTGCTCAACAGAAGTAGCATATTCACGGAGTTCTGAAAGAAGTTTTTCTAAATGCTACCTTATAGCTAGAGTGTATTCCAGTGTCCTTATTACTTTGTTTTGGGAGATGCTAATGGGTAGAAATAAAGAGCTAAACAAAATTCATCAGATTTATTTATTGAAAGATTGCTTAGAGTCTTGAATATGATTTGTTCCTTTGAGAAACTCAAGATGGAGATACAACATGGCTCACAGATTTTTTTTTTTACTGGAAGCTTCTTGAGAAGACAGTTTGGGGTGTCATGCCCTAGTGGACTGTTAAGATGTTCCATGACTTCCCTTTTGGAATTGTAAATGACTATCATCACTTTTTGCTATTGCGTTTTTTGCTTTTTAAACAAGAGGTCTAATAAAATGTGGGGGCTGGTTACTGCCTTTTGGTTTGCCTTATGTGGTAAATATAATCACGTGTATTTTAAAAAAATTCTTGTAAATTTAGTAGCTCATTATTCTTGATATTTTTAACCTCTCTCTCAGTGTATTTGATGACTTTTATTGCTTTTGAGAAAACTTTTGCTTTAATATTACAAAAATGATGCATTCTCAAAAGCAAAATCTAAAGGATAAAAATAAAGAGGAAAATACAAATCATCCATAATCCTATCAAGCATATATAAGCACTATTGATAAGTAGATATAGATATTTGCTTTATTTGTATCTTACATATTTTCATTTATTTTTTATTTTTGGTATTTATTTATTGTTTTTTCATAAGTTATTGGGGTACAGGTGATACTTGGATATATGAGTAAGTTCTTTAGTGGTGATTTGTGATATTTTGGTGCACCCACCATCAAGCAATATACACTGCTCCATATTTGTAATCTTTTATGCCTTTTCCTCCCTCCCACTCTTTCCCCTAGTCCCCCAAATCCATTGTATTATTCTTTTGCCTTTGTGTCCTTATAGCTTAGTTCTCACATATCAGTGAGCACATACGATGTTTGGTTTTCCATTCCTGAGTTACTTAACTTGGAGTAATATTCTCTAATCTCATTCAGGTCACCGCAAATGCTGTTAATTCATTCAATTTTATGGCTCAGTAGTATTCCATCATATATATATGGATAACACATCCTATGATCATGGATGAATGGAATCAATATTGTGAAAATGACCATATATATCACAGTTTCTTTATCCATTCCTTGATTGATGGGCATTTGGTTTAGTTCCATGATCTTGCAGTTGTGAACTGTACTGCTATAAACATGTGTGTGCAAGTACCTTTTTCATACAATGACTTCTTTTCCTCTGGGTAGTGGGATGCTGGATCAAAAGTACAACTACTGAAAGTAGTTGTACTTTCAGTTCCTTAAGGAATCTCCACACTGTTTTCCATAGTGGCTGTACTTAAACATTCCCGCCAGCAGTGTAAAAGTGTTCCCTAATCACAGCATCCATACCAACATCTACTGTTTTTTTTTTTTTTTTTTAATTTTTTTGACTGTGGCCATTTTTGCAAGAGTAAGGTGGTATGACATTGTGGTTCTGATTTGCATTTCCGTGATCATTAGTGATGCTGAGCATTTTTTCATGTTTGTTGACCATTTGGATATCTTATTTTGAGAACTGTCTATTCATGTCCTTAGCCCACTTTTTAATGGGATTGTTTTTTTATTTTCTTACTGATCTGTTTGAGCTTGATGTAGATTCTGGATATTATTTGCTTTTATTGCATTTTGCAAGAACTCAAAAGGGTTCTTGATCATGAAATCCTTGCCTAAGCCAATGTCTAGAAGGGTTTTTCCAATGTTATCTTTTAGAATTTTTATAGTTTCAGGTCTTAGTTTTAAGTCCTTAATCCATTTTTAGCTGATTTTTGTATAAGTTGAGAGACGAGTATCCAGTTTCATTCTCCTACATGTGGTTTGCCAATTATTCCAGCACCATTTATTGGAAATGGTGTCCTTTCCTCGCTTTATGTTTTTGTTTGCTTTGTTGAAGATCACTTGGCTCTAAGTATTTGGGTTTATTTCTGGGTTCTCTATTCTGTTCCATGGGTCTATGTGCCTGTTTTTACACATGTACCATTCTGTTTTGGTGACTATGGCCTTAAAGTATAGTTTGAAATCAGGTAGTGTGATGCCTCCAGATTTGTTCTTTTTGCTTAGTCTTGCTTTGGCTATGCAGGCTTTTTTAAAAAAATTATTTTGGTTTCATATGAATTTTAGAATTTTTTTTCTAATTCTGTGAAGAATGATGGTGGTATTTTGATGGTAATTGCACTGAATTTGTAGATCACTGTTGTCAGTATGGTCACTTTCACAACATTTATTCTACCCATCCATGCACATGGGTTGTCTTTCCATTTGTCTGTGTCATCTAGGATTTCTTTCAGCAGTGTTTTGTAGTATTCCTTGTAGAGGTTTTTCAACTCCTTGGTTAGATATATTCCTAAGTATTTAATTTAATTTTATGTTTTGCAGTTACTGTAAAGGTGTTAAGCTCTTCATTTGATTCTCCACTTGATTGCTGTTAGTGTATAGAGGAGCTACTGATTTGTGTACATTAATCTTGTATCCATAAACTTTCCTGAATTCTTTCATCAGTTTGAGGAGCTTTCTAGAGGAGTCTTTAGGATTTTCAAGGCAAACAATCATATCATCAGCAAACAGTAACAGTTTGACTTTCTCTTTACCAATTTGGATGCCCTTTATTTCTTTTTCTTGTCTGATTGCTCTGGCTAGGACTTCCAGTACATGATGAAGAGGAGTGGTAAGAATGGACATCCTTGTCTTGTTCTAGTTCTCAGAGGGAATGCTTTCAACTTTTCACCATTCAGTATTATATTGGCAATGGGTCTGTCATAGATGGCTTTTATTACATTGAGGTATGTCCTTTGTATGCCAATTTGTGAGAGTTTTAATCAGAAAGGGAGGCTAGATTTTGTCAAATGCTTTTTCTGCATCTATTGAGATGATCATGTGAATTTTGTTTTTAATTTGTTTATGTGGTGTATCACATTTATTGACTTGTATATGTTAAACCATCCCTGCATCCCTGGTATGAAATCCACTTGATCATGGTGAATTATTACTTTGACATGTTGTTGGATTTGGTTAGCTAGTATTTTGTTAATTATTTTAGAATGTATGTTAATCAAGGATATAGGCCTGTAGTTTTCTTTTTTGGTTATGTCCTTTCCTGGTTTTGGTATTAGGGTGATGCTGGCTTCAGAGAATGGAGTAGGGAGGGTTCCTTCTGTCCCTATTATGTGGAATAGTGTCAAGAGGATTGGTATCAATTCTTCTTTGAATGTCTGGTAGAATTCTGTTGTGAATCTGTTTAGTACACCATTTGAATTTTGCCGCTTGTTACTGGTCTGTTCAGGGTATTCAATTCTTCCTGATTTAAGCTAGGAGGGTTGTATTTTTTTCAGGAATGTATATGTCTCTTCTAGGTTTTCTAGTTTATGTGTGCAAAGGTGTTCATAGTAGCCTTGAATGATCTTTTGTATTTCAGTGGTATCAGTTATAATGTCTCCTGTTTTGTTTTATTTCTTAGTGTGGTTATTTAGATTTTTTTCTCTTCCTTTCTTGGTTAATCTTGCTAATGATCTATCAAATTTATCTTCTGAAAGAATCAGATTTTTCTTTTTTTTTTTTTTTTTTTGCATTTTTTTGTTTCAATTTCATTTAGTTCTGCTCTGATCTTTGTTATTTCCTTTCCTCTGCTAGGTTTGGGTTTGATTTGTTCTTGTTTCTCTAGTTCCTTGAGGTGTGACCTTAGAATATCAGTTTGTGCTCTTTCAGTCTTTTTGATGTATAGGTGTTTAGGCCTATGAACTTTCCTCTTAGCACTGCCTTTGCTGTGTCCCAGAAGCTTTGGTAGGTTGTGTCATTATTGCAATTCAGTTTGAAGAATTTTTAAATTTCTGTCTTGATTTCAGTTTTGACCCAGTACTCGTTGAGGAGCAGGTTATTTAATTTCCATGTATTTGCACAGTTTTGAAGGTTCCTTTTGGAATTCATTTCCAGTTTTATTCCTCTGTGGTCTAAGAGAGTGCTTGATATAATCTAAATGTTCATAAACTTATTGAGGCTTGTTGTGTGGCCTACCACATGGTCTATCTTGGAGAAAGTTCCATGTGCCATTGAATAGAATATGGTTTTTAGATGAAATGTCCTGGTTTTGTTCCAAGGTATAGTTTAAATCCATTGTTTCTTTATTGACTTTCTGTCTTGATGACCTGTCTAGTGCTGTCATGGAGTACTGAAGTCCCCCATGATTATTGTGTTGCTGTCTATCTCATTTCTTAGGTCTACTAGTAATTGTTTTATAAATTTGGGATCTCCAGTGTTAGGTGCATATATATTTAGGATTGTGATATTTTCCTGTTGGACAAGACCTTTTACCACTATATAGTGTCCCTCTTCGTCTCTCTTAACTGCTGTTGCTTTAATGTTTGTTTTGTCTGATATAAATAAGAATAGCTAGTCCTGCTTACTTTTGGTGTCCATTTGAATGAAATTCTTTTTTTTACCCCTTTACTTTTGTGAATCCTAATTTACTTACGTGAATCCTAATGTGTTAGGTGAGTCTCCTGAAGACAGCAAATAATTGGTTGGTGAGTTTTATCCATTCTGTGGTTCTGTATCTTTTTAGTGGAGCATTTATACCATTTACATTAATGTTAGTATTGAAATGTGAGGCACTGTTGCATTTATCTTGCCCTTTGTTCCCTGTGTACTTTGTTTTTTTGTTTTTGCTTTTTAAATTGTATTTTTGTTTTATAGGTCCTGTGTAATTTATGGTTTAAAGAGGTTCTGTTTTGATGTGTTTCCAGAATTTGTTTTAAGATATAGAGCTTCTGTTAGCAGTTCTTGTAGTGATGGCTTGGTGGTGGCGAATTCTCTCAGCACTTGTTTGTCTGAAAAAGACTATCTTTCCTTCATACTATGATGCTTAGTTTCACTGGATACAAAATTGTTGGCTGATAATTGTTTTTTTTTTTTCTTTTTGAGGAGGCTGAAGATAGACCCTCGATCCCTTCTAGCTTGTAGGGTTCTGCTGAGAAATCTGCCGTTAATCTGATAGGTTTTCCTTTATAGGTTGCCTGGTGCTTCTGTCTCACATTTCTTAACATTCTTTCCTTTGTCTTTTTTAGATAACCTGATAACAATGTGCCTAGGCAATGATCTTTTTGCAATGAATTTCCCAGGGGTTCTTTGTGCATCTTGTATTTGGATGTCTAGGTTTCTAGCAAGGCTGGGTAAGTTTTCTTCGATGATTCTCCCAAATATGTTTTCCAAGCTTTTAGAATTCTCTTCCTCCTCAGGAACACCAATTATTCTTAGGTTTGGTAGTTTAACATAACCCCAGGCTTCTTGGAGACTTTTTTCATGTTTTTCTTACTTTTTTCTTTGACTTTGTTGGATCAGGTTAATTCGAAGACCTTGTCTCGAGTTCTGAATTTCTTTCTTCTACGTATTCAATTCTATAGCTAAGACATTCCTGAGCATTTTGCATGTTTATAATTGTGTCCAATGTTTACTGAATGATTGTTTTTTCTTTAAGCTATCTATTTCCTTGAATATTTCTCCCTTCACTTCTTATGTTGTTTTTTGATTTCCTTGCATTGTGCTTTACCTTTTTCTGGTAACTCCTTGGTTAGCTTCATAACTAATGTCCTGATTCTTTTGCAGGTAAATCAGAGATTTCTTCTCAGCTTGGATCTATTGCTGGTGAACTAGTGTTTTTTTTTTTTTGTTTTTGTTTTTTTGCAGGGGGTGGTGGGGGAGAGGTGTTAAAGAGCCTTGTTTTGTCATATTGCCAGGGTTAGTTTTCTGGTTCCTTCTCGTTTGGGAAGGCTCTGTCAGAGGGAAGGTCTATGGTTGAAGGCTGTTGTTCAGATTCTTTTGTCCCACGGGATGTTCCCCTGATGTAGTACCCTCCCTCTTTTCCTAAGGATGTGGCTTCCTGTGAGCCAAAATGCAGTGAATGTTGTCTCTCTTCTGGGTCTAGCCACCCAGTAAATCTGCCTGGCTCTGGGCTGGTACTGGGGTTTGTATGCACAGAGGCCTGTGATGTGAACTGTCTATGGTCTCAGCAGTGGACATCAGCACCTGTTCCAGTGGAGGTAATGGTGGGGATGGTACAATGGACTCCATGAGGGTTCTTAGCTTTGGTGGTTTAATGCTCTATTTTTGTCCTGGTTAGCCTCCTGCCAGGAGCTTTCCAGACAGCATCAACTGTCTTAGTATGGAGAGGAACTGGCGGTGGTGGGGCCCTAGAACCTCCAAGATTATATGCCCTTTGTCTTCAGCTACCAGGGTGGGTAGGGAAGGACCATCAGGAGGGGGCAGGGCAAGGCGTGTATGAACTCAGACACTCCTTGAGCAGGTGTTGCTGTGGCTGTTGTTGGGGGTGGGGCTGAGATTCTCAGGTCATTGGAATTGCATACCTAGAAGGATTATGGCTGTCTCTGTTGAATCATGCAGGTTGTCAGGGAAGTGGGGCAGCCAGCAGTCACAGGATTCACCCAGCTCCCATGCAAATGAAAGGGCCAGTCTCACTACCACTGTGACCCCTCAAGAGTCCCCAGTCTGTTTCTAGGTGGAGGGCAAGCCAGGCTTGAACACTTGCCCCAGACTACCTGCCTTCCAACTGTGAAAGAAAAGGGCCTGGTTCTTCCCCTGCTTGTGGAGTCTGCATAGCAGATTTGCATCTTTTTCTGAGTTCTGGCCAGGAGGCTTCTCACCCCATTTAGATTGTTACAGTTCAGCTAGAGACTTCTTTCTTTCTGTGGAGTTTTACCCCCTGCTCCTCTGGTTGCCCTCTAGATGGATCCCCATGATGCCAGGCAGGAATGTGCTCCTTGGGGACACAGTGAGCTCCCAGGGCCTTTCTGCTGCTTTCTCTACCCCTGTATTTCTCTTGGCTCTCTAAACTGACTCAGCTCCTGGTAAGGTCTGAAATTTTTTCTGCAAACAGACCTTCATTTTCTCCAGTGGTGGTGTGTGTTCGAGACAGGAGGGTGTCCCTTTCCCACTAATGTAGTTGGGGCACTCACAGTATTGGGGTGTCTCCCAGGTCATGTGGGAGCAGTCTGCTTCCTTCAGAGGGTCTGTGGGTCCTCTTGGGATTGTTGGTTTGTTCTGGCAGTCAACCTGGAGCTAAAATTCATAATGCGAACCTCTGCACACTGCTCTGTGTGGAGCTGCAATCTGGTCTTGCCTCTTGTTCACCATGAGGATCTTTGCCTCCTCTTAAGTATTTTCATTTATTAATATGGGATCATGGCGTCTGCAGATTTTCATGTGCCTTTTCCCCACTTAGCAAGCATCATCAACACCTTTGCACTTGACTATGTACTCTTGTGCCATTCATTTTCAATGACTGCCATATTCCAATCATGTAAGCATCTCTCAACTCTTATTAGATATTTAGTCTAATAGTCTTCCTATTCTTTCCACGTTTACCCTGCTAGCATTCTCAGAGAATCCAGTGGTATGAACATTAGAACAGATGACATGGTTCTTGGTTCCATAAAGCCTTGTCCTAGAAAGTTCACATGCCTCAGTTGTGGTGTCAGAGAACAAAGACACCAACAATGTTCTGTTGTCTGAAGTCCTCAAATCATACTCATAGTGCCACTGTGAAAGTTGTAACTTCCCAACCTGGCTCATCATTCTGCAACTACAACTTATTCCCAGGCCACTAATATTTCAGAGGAACAATACAAGCAATCAAAAGCTGTAATTTATGGGTCAAGTACACAGAACAGCACTAAGTCAACCCCTCTGATGTTAGGATGACAACAGTATGTGATCTGAGGTCTTTAGGATGGCACATAAGATGGTTTTGTGTTTTGTTTGAAGTCTTCCAGGTTATTTATCTCAGAGTTTGTCCTGGAATGACAAAGACACATCACTTCTATCCTAGGTAGTGTCTCCAGCACCATAGCAGCAGTTATTAAGTGGCTGAAATCAGCAATCCTGGCAGTCTGTCTGATGAGCCAATACAATAATGATTTGACCTGACTGCCAAGCACTGAGGATTCCTATCTGGGAATTCACCACAGAGACCCTTTTGGGCATCTGGTCAAGTGTGGCATGAAGACCCTGGCAGGCTGGGTTTCCCTGGTCTAAATGGAGCTCTACTCCAGGTATGTTACCTTGATTTCCTTTCATTTTACTTTCCCAAACTGTGAAGTATCTTGAAATAATCTTTCATATAAAGGCAGTCAAATTTGACTAAAAATACATCTGCTTTCTCTAAGTGTCAAATATTTATGAAAATTTATAGCTACAAACTTTTACTTTTTACTTACCAGAATTTTAAATTTGTCAGTAATTTTGGAGAGCATTAGTTAAGGGACTTATTCCAAGAGGCACTATTGTGAATTGCTAAAACTACAGACCATGCGGTCAGACCTTCGGAGTTCACATTTGGCTGTTTACTAGCTGTATCGCTGCTCTGCAATCATTTCTTCAGCTTCAAGGTGGGAAAAATGTGCTTATTTCAGGTTCATGAAAATGAATGAAATAAATGTCAGGAAGGCATTCAATACCAGTCTTGGCATACAGTAGTGCTTAATACATATTATTATTATTATTATTATTGATTCAGGGTCTGTTGTGCAGGCTGGAATACAGTGGTGTGATCACTACTTAGTGCAACCTCCACCTCCTGTGCTCAAGCAATCCTCCTGCCTCAGCCTTCCAAGCAGCTGGGACTACAGATGTGTGCCACCACACCCGGCTAATTTTGTATTTTTTTTTGTAGAGACAGAGTTTCATCCTGTTGCCCAGACTGGTCTCAAATTCCTGAGCTCAAGCGCTCCTCCTGCCTTAGCCTCTCAAAGTGCCAGGATTACAGGTGTGAGCCACTGTGCCAAGTCAAAGATTAGTATTATTAATTTTAACATTTAAAGAAAATTATACATACAGTTAAATATTTAATACAACTTATTAGGAATCTAGGTGCCATTATTACTATTGTTTCTACTAAGTGCAGGTGCTCCTGTCCTCTGAGGAGTTGAAGTCTAGAGAGTAGTCACGATTTATTTCAGTATACATTCTACAGAAACTGATGAAATAATAACATAGAAGTAAGTATAAAATGTGGAGATGCACTGCTCAGCTTGAACAGATGTGGGAAAGACTTGCTGGAGTCATAAGGCACATATAGTGAAGTTTTACTTGGCCAGGAAGCCAAGTGGGTAACTGAAAGTTTGTAGTCACTACTTCCTTCTAGGATTTTAAACTCAAGGAGCTCAAATCTAAAGAACTGGAGAGACCTCATGTGTTTCTATTTTGCTTTGTTTTGACCATTGGCTTTTATTGTCTAGAAGATATGATAAAATAGGTCCCTACCATAATCGAAACAAAGTAACTTTTGTAATAATATGTGTCTTTATATAGCCAAGTTCAAGGAATACATTTTAATTCATTTGGTCTTTTTTCAGCTTCCTTAATATTTATGCTAAACCACATTCTAATAAAGTGCTTAAAAATCTGGATGAAGTCAAGTTAATAGGTTCTGGTGTTTAAGTAAAAACAAGCAAAAAATTTCATTATTTTAAAGGAAGCACATTGTTGTATGAAAAGTTACTCAAATATGTTGGTCTTTCTATCATTATTTCCTGTCGTTAACCTTACTTTCTCCTTTCCCTGAAATATTCTCTTGGCAAATACTGAGTCTGAAAAGCTATATTCACTGTAACCTTTCCGATTTCTACTGTTGTGGTCTGGGGCATTTTACTTTCTTAATTAGGAGCATGGCTCAGTGGCTGCTGGCTAAAAAAACAGCCTTGAATGTGCTCCCAACTCTTAGGAGAAGGGGGAAGCTGGAAGGGGCCTTCTGTTCTCATTAGATGGTTGATACATTTCATTTGTGTATTTCACAGATGCTGCTCAGGCAAGTGTGGCCACATCATTACAGCTAGGTTTGCTAATTGGAGAATGTGAAAGAGAATCCATATAATCTCAGTATCTCTGGAGAATATGTGAAATAGTAGGTTTAATCCCATTGTCTTTCTTGGCCCAAAGGCATAGAAAGGCACCAACCCAAATATTGGGTCTCCATTTAGACCCTGATGTGGTCACAACGATTAAATGCCAGATATGAAGGAACCCGGAAAAATCAACCTTCCTGTTTACGGTAAGGCTGAGCATGTTGGGCTGACCTGTATTGTGCTCTAACGCCATGGGGCAAGAGATTGTTCTTGCATGGCGTTTCAAAAAAGCTTTTCAAGGAGGTTATGACTATCACACAGGCATGTCTATTAAGCTGTCATTCTCAGTGAAATTAATGACAAAATGTAAGATAGAGGCAGAATTTCTTAGCTTGCATAAAAATGTCAGTCCTCTCCTCAAGCACAGTGCTTGTATCAGAGGATCTCAACATATTTATGAGTGAAACAAGTGTAGAAACTTTTTTTTTTTTTGAGATGGAGTTTTGCTCTGTCGCCCAGCCTAGAATGCAGTGTTGCGATCTCTGCGCACTGCAACCTCCACCTCCTGGGTTCAAGCAATTCTTCTATCTCAGCCTCCTGAGTAGCTGGGATTACAGGTGTGTGCCACTGCACCCAGCTAATTTTTGTGTTTTTAGTGGAGATGGGGTTTTGTCACATTTGCCAGGCTGGTCTCAAACTCCTGACCTCAGGTAATCCACCTGCCTCGGCCTCCCAAAGGGCTGGATTACAGGTGTGAGCCACCATGCCCAGCCTAGAAACTTTATTACTATATCTTATGGGGGGGAACATTTGTAGAAAGTCTAACCATTTGTAACCAAAGTAAAAGAACCAGTAGAATCTAGCCTAGAGCTGAAGTCTTTATTAGGAGACTTGTCATCTTCTGGAAAAGAGACCACACTGGCTTTCAAGGACGGAGAAGCCAGGATAAGCCGATCTTTCTCCATCTTCTCATTTTACGACCTTACGAAGGATGCACACTAAGGAAACCATTATTCAGACACTGCTGGTTTTTATAAGTAAAAGCCTAGGCTTCATTTGTGTTCTATTTATTAACTTCAAGCTTAAATTTTCTACTGTGGGCGCAGATGTTTATACAGAAGATTGTGACATGTACCCAGTCTTCATGATACAAAGGGGAGGCACTGTTTAGTCTGAGTATAAAGATATGATGACCCACAGGAACCCCACCGCTCTGATCTCATTTTGTTTATTCTTGAGCTCTGCCCTTTGTAAAAGACAGTTCTTGAAATGGAGACCAACACACCCTATTTTATGCAGCAAAGTTCTCTTTTTAGATAATAATCTACTCTGCAATAGAATTCTACTCCTCACTGATATAGAAGTCCAACATGAGCTTGTTTTTGGTCAAAAATTCTGATTTTATTCTTATGCCCAAAATTTCAGTGTTGGAATTAGTCTTAGAGACAATTTAGGACAATTATTTACTCAAGGGGTAAATGGCACCTTAGATAGAGATGTATCCTAGGAATTACAACAGGCGTTTCCAATATTTCCTTTGGGTATTTGTATTAGGATCTGATCATATTTACTTAAGATGTCATTTTTTTTTCATGGATAGACTAGCTATTTGTATAGTTTTAGCATGTATCTTCCAGTTTTATTTTGGGATTTGATCCAATCAATTACTTTGTTATAGTACTTTCATTTAGATAGATAGGTAACTTTCAGTTTTCCTTTCTCCAGGTTAAGTCACGCCCATTTCAACAATGGGGAAAAAAGAATTTACATCATGCATAGTTTTTCTGTTATTGCTCAGTGTCACTTTTCAATGAGCAAATCAGGAAACAGCTACCTTGGGGAGTGATTTTCATCTGATTCGTTATCACTGAAACATCTTTGGAATCTTTCTGAATCTTAAGGAATTCAATTTCCCTGAGACACTTACTGAATGACCTGCAATAACGGCTAGTACCTCTATTTTTGTTTTTGTTAAATTAATTTCCTAGCCTGTGAGTTTCATATTCATAACCTCTGCAGGAGATACTGCCATCTGCCATATAACTAAGCCTCTGAGCTGTGGGCTTGGAGGAATCTATATTTCAAGGACAAAGAAGCCAAGGAGGGAAGGGGGACACGTTTATTTTCACTTTTCCCAAACCACAGTGGGAGTGAATCTAAACTCTGGCAGGGAAACTGCATTAGGTGCCAAACTGCCATAGTCATTTGCATAATGTGTAATCTAAGGTGTTGATCATCTCTGATAAACAGGCACGTTCTGTGAGGGGAGGAGAAATTACCCATTGCCCCTGTGCCTGTCCCTTAAGAAACCAATCACACTCCTCTCCATCAACTCTGCAGAGCAGAAACCTTTTTGCTCCATTGAACTTGCTTCCCATTTATTTTTAATAAACTGACTAATGGACCTGGCTCGTTCCCTGCTGACACCTCTAATGCTGCCATGTGTGGCTGTTCCTCCCTCAAAGGAAAGGATCCCATGTTCATGTAATAGATGCGTTTGGGCTGCATTTTTACTTTATGTTGCTTTGTAAATTTAACTACTACACTGCACTGCCCCCCACTTTCCCCAAATAGAACTTTTGAAGATGGTGAAGGAACATGTTTGTTAGAAAAGCCATTTGCTGTTAAAAATCTAACCATTTGATGTTAGTGCAACTGCACAGTAACTTATTTTTAACAGGGCATTTATTGAGGGCGGGTGTTCAGCAATCAATTTTGGTTTTAGAATCTGGACATATATCTGTTTGCCTAGTTATGCAAATGCCTTTGCTTTAATAAGTGAATCCTCATATTTACCTGAAAGTCTTCATATAAACTGCTTGGTGAAATTTATATTTTTAAGTATATAGTGGTTAAAAGTGAGTATCTCATAACTTTGGATTTTGCTGCATTGACTTATTTTGTCCCCATTCCCATTGTACAGTACTGGTGTCATCTAGTACATTTGCTGGGGGATTGACAGTGGGAGGTTTCAACACCTCATCTGCCATGTGTTTATATGGTACTTACAACTAGTGGCAACAATACTACTATTGCTAATAATGTGTAGTACCTTCGTGTCAGAAACTATATTCTGTAATTCTCAAGTTATCATCCTTACTTTTAGAAATAATAAAGCTGAAGCCCAGAGTATTTAGAGACTTCTAATTCCATTTGGTGGAAGCACATGAAATTGCCATTTATGTAGCTTAAAAATGGTTGGAAATTGAGGATATCTCCAGCTGGTCCCTGGCTTGGGTGGATCCTCCCAGAGGTGGCACAATGGAGCGGTCTCCAGGAGAGGGCTCCAGCCGCAGCCCCATGGACCAGCCTTATGCTCCCTCCAAACCCATTGATCAGCCCCCCGCTGCTCATGCAAGGCCATAACAGACTAACAGAAAGTCAAATCAAGAGTGAACTCCCATTCACAATTGCTACGAAGAGAATAAGACACCTAGAAATACAACTAACAAAGGATGTAAAGGACTTCTTCAAGGAGAACTACAAATCACTGCTCAAGGAAATAAGAGAGGACACAAACAGATGGAAAAACATTCCATGTTCATGGTTAGGAAGAATCAATATAATGAAAATGGCCATACTGCCCAAAGTAATTTATAGATTCAATACTATCCCCATCAAGTTACCAATGACCTTCTTCACAGAACTGGAAAAAACCACTTCAAACTTCATATGGAATCAAAAGAGAGCCCGCGTAGCCAAGACAATCCTAAGCAAAAAGAACAATGCCGGAGGCATCACATTACCTGACTTCAAACTATGCTGCAAGGCTACAGTAATAAAAAACATCATGTTACTGGTACCAAAACAGAGATATAGACCAATGGAACAGAACAGAGGCCTCGGAGGCAACGCCACACATCTACAACCATTGGATCTTTGACAAACATGACAACAACAAGCAATGGGGAAAGAATTCCCTGATTAACAAGTGGTGTTGGGAAAACTGGCTAGCCATGTGCAGAAAGCAGAAACTGAACCCCTTCCTGATACCTTACACTAAAATTAACTCCAGATGGATTAAAGACTTAACCATAAGACCGAACACCATAAAAACCCTAGAAGAAAATCTAGGCAAAACCATTCAGGATATAGGTGTAGGCAAGGACTTTATGACCAAAACACCAAAAGCACTGACATCAAAAGTAAAAATAGACAAATGGGACCTAATTAAACTCCAGAGCTTCTGCACAGCAAAAGAAACAGTCATTAGAGTGAACCGGCAACCAATAGACTACGAAAAAATTTTTTGCAATCTACCCATCTGACAAAGGGCTAATATCCAGAATCTACAAAGAACTAAAACAGATTTACAAGAAAAAAACCAAACCCATTCAAAAGTGGGCAAAGGATATGAACAGATACATTTCAAAAGAAGACATATATGAGGCCAACAAACATATGAGAAAATGCTCATCATCACTGATCATTAGAGAAATACAAATCAAAATCACACTGAGATACAATCTCATGCCAGTTAGAATGGTGATCATTAAAAAATTGGGAGACAACAGATGCTGGAGAGGATGTGGAAAAATAGGAGCACTTGTACACTGTTGGTGGGAGTGTAAGTTCAAATATTGTGGAAGACAGTGTGGTGATTCCTCAAGGATCTAGAAATAGAAATTCCATTTGACCCAGGAATCCTATTACTGGGTATATACCTAAAGGATTATAAATCATTCTATTATAAAGACACATGCACACGTATGTTCACTGTGGCACTGTTTACAATAGCAAAGACTTGGAACCAACACAAATGCCCATCGATGATAGACTGGACAAGGAAAATGTGTCACGTATACACCATGGAATACTATGTAGCCATAAAAACTGATGAGTTCATGTCCTTTGTAGGGATATGGATGAATCTGGAAACCATCATTCTCAGCAAACTGACATAAGAACAGAAAATCAAACACTGTATGTTCTCACTCATAGGCAGGTGCTGAACAATGAGAACACATGGACACAGGGAGGGGAGCATCACACACTGGAGTCTGTTGTGGGGGATGGGGAGGGATAGTGTGGAGTAAGGAGGTTGGGAGGGATAACATGGGGAGAAAGGCCAGATATACGTGACGGGGGGATGGAGGCAACAAACCACCTTACCATGTATATACCTATGCAACAACCCTGCATGATCTGCACATGTACCCCAAAACCTAAAGTATGATAAAAGGAAAAAAAGGTTGAAAATCAGCAGCTCTCTATGGCCCAATCCACTAGCTCTTCAGGAGAGCCAGGATTCAAACCAGAGTCAGCCACGATCTTTAGCCAGCCTTCCTTCCACAGTGCCATGATGCTGCCTTATTTATTTATATTTTGTCTTCTTTCAAGAATCTAGCCTTGGCTGGGCGCGGTGGCTCAAGCCTGTAATCCCAGCACTTTGGGAGGCCGAGGCGGGTGGATCACAAGGTCGAGAGATCGAGACCATCCTGGTCAACATGGTGAAACCCCGTCTCTACTAAAAATACAAAAAATTAGCTGGGCATGGTGGCACGTGCCTGTAATCCCAGCTACTCAGGAGGCTGAGGCAGGAGAATTGCCTGAACCCAGGAGGCGGAGGTTGCGGTGAGCCGAGATCGCGCCATTGCACTCCAGCCTGGGTAACAAGAGCGAAACTCCGTCTCAAAAAAAAAAAAAAAAAAAAAAAAAAAAAAGAATCTAGCCTTGTATACATTGCACACTCACTATAGTATGTGGCTACTACATATCTGCTGACTGGCTTTTTAAAAGGGAGTTTGGAAAGTGCCACAGATTTGTGTTTTATAACCATTTAGTGAAGTATTTGGTCTCAGGTTTTACCACTGTAAATCTAGGTGGTTATAAAGGAATACTAGTTACTATCTTTTGAGTCATTATTTTCTCTCCTCTCTACGTATGTTGCAGTTTTCCAAAGTCCAATAGTTGTCACCGGTGATGGGCTCTTCCTGAGACAGGTAAAATCTTGCATCTCTTATCTCTCTTCCTCATTTATATTTCTGTGTGTTTTCTCCAACCAGTGAGGCTAAAAAATGTCACAGATTTCATGAGATGACTGAGAAAGCACTTAGGAATTCACCTTTAAAGCATCCCTCCCATCTCTTTCTTCCTCTATTCACAACTCCTTTCCACATTCTAATTCCTTCCCGCTGCACCACTTTCTCTCTTCTGGAAATAACAATCTAATTTTTTGGCCATAAGTGTTTACCTAAAATCTTTATTTTGGCCATTTTAAGCACATACCTGACCATTTTGAAAGAACCCAGGTGGTTTTAATATCGAGTATGTCCAAAAGATACAAATTTTGAGAGCAAACCAGTGACTACACAATTTAAAGTGTGATTACATAGTAATTACTCAATTTGTTTGTGAACACTGAACCCTCTCCATGGGTTCCAGACAGATGTCACAGCAGATGTACCTCATATAAAGGGGAATTTCCATTAACTGCAGTCATAGTTGGGCTTATAACTATCGACAGGAGTGCTGAATTAAATTGTTAATAAAGGGCACTGTTGAAAACTATTAGGAAGTATGATTCAGACAGGAGAGGCAAGCAGTTATTAAGCATGGGAAGCTTCCCTTGAAAAAGCGTGTCAAATATACTGCTGACATTTCAAAGAACTGATGAATACTCGGCTTTGGGGTTATGTGACCATTATTGATAGTAATAACTGGATTTTGTAGAGAACTTGCTGGCGTACAAATGTATGTCTACTTACACCATGATTATTACCAGAATCCAGGAAATAGAGACAAATGTCCGGAAGCTCAGAGGCTCACTCATGTTTTTATAACTGGTGTGCAGTAGAGTCCAAACCCTTAGCAAGGCTGCCTTGACATTCAAGCCACTTTTCTCAGCATCACATCATGCTCTATCTTCCTGGGAACAGTTTAGTCAGCCAATCAATTAGACTGTGCATGTGTTTTTAATGAAACTGACCTGTTGCCTTCTTAATTTAAAATCAAAGTGATTGAATCAGCTGTTTGTGAAAACAGGAAGTGCTTGCTTATTTTTACATCAGACTTTTGGTTTTGGAGGTATATATTTTCAAATGGCTGAAGTTTGAAATCAATTCTTTGTGCAACAGAGGAAACAGCTAGACGTGCAGCAGTCTTCTCAACTGAATTCATACACATCCAGGATAATCAGCACTGATAGCATCATCTTCAAATAGGCAGCACATGGGCCTGTATTGATACTGATGTTCAAAACTGTGGACAAGTTTGAAGTAAATTAATGTACGAACTTTTCAGGTGAAATGCTAAAAGCATTTCACTGAAGGCTGGGAAACATTTGTACATCTGCTTGGTTTTCTAACCAAACTTTTTTTTTTTTTTTAAAGCATGAACGAATCCCTGCCCCATCCTGTTTCCACTGAATGTCTTTCCTCATCCAAATGGCAACAGCATGTTTGCCACACAGCCTGCCCACTACCGACCCCTGCACCCAGGTCTGCAAAAAAGACCTGGCCTTAGTGAGGTTTGTCATTCAGGAAGCTGCTCAAGTGTTGAGGGCTACAGGGAATTCACTTCTGCTCAGTCCTTGACATTTCCCTGACATGTGACTTCCAGACTCTGGTGTGACTGGTGAGAATGACAGAGAGAAATGATCCAGTGATCTGTCAACAGGACTTCCAAACAAATGTCAATACTTGGCTAGGAAAAACTGCTTTTTATCTTTCTGTGTGGTTCTTCTTCATAAAGAACATCCATGCTTTCTAGACATTTCTTTTGCCTTTTCCTCTCCTCCCAAGAGACTCTGTGGTTACTTGTAGTCAGTCCCTTCTCCTGGCCTTTCCATTTTCTCCTCAGAAGGACCACCACTTCATTCATTTACCCAGGTGGGCTTTGCACCCCTCCTTGGAGCACTCACCCTCCTAGGGCTTCTTTTTCTCACAGAACTTCCCGTCCCATTCCCTGGCACGTCACAGAAGACAGTTCTCCCAGATCGTCTCAGCCTGCCCCCCAAGGAAGCCATAGCTCACATCTCAGCCAAGGGGAGGGGTAGAGATGATGCCAGTGTAGAAGGATATGAACAAAGAAGGAGGGAAGGAAAGGCATCAACTGAGACTTTTCAAGAGTGGGGAAAAGAGAAATGAGAGGCCTCTGGAGCCTGAAAAAGGAAACTCATAAGTGGGGCAAGACTTGGCTCCTTTTTCTGTCCTCCTTATTTATCATACTTTAGATATCTATTTTTATTAGAAATGATTTCCAAAAAATGTCTGACATAGTGAGTAGGACATTATAGAAAATCAGTAAAAGAGAGTTATTAATGTATTGTTTTTTAAGACCCAAGTGGCTCAAATCAGTATAGGACAATTCGGTTCAAACCAAGAAGCAAAAAGCTAGTTTTGATAAAAGCAAGATCGTACTTTTGGTAAAAGCCTCTCTCTGTTATAGTTCACAGATTGTGGCATCAGTTGTGAGGGATATCCTGACAACTTATGATGATAGTCACCAAGTGCTGAAATGAGTATGATTATTTTGGAAACAGGACAGTGTTAATGTAAAGGCCTGCATTTCAGTCCCATACACATATTACTCCTGAAAATGCTCTACAACCTTTATAGGCCCCTCTTCCCTAATCTGCAAAATGAAGACCCTACAGAACAATGACACAGGGTTGGCTGTTCCTAGCTCAAATGGGATCATATACGCAAAGCTCATGGCACTGTGCTTTGCACACAGTAAGCACTCAGTAAAGGTTGTCCATTATTAGGACTGTGACTTTTAAAAAGAGAGACATTCAAGTTTGTCTTTGCAAAGATATCAGTTTTATGTATTGGCCTTCTGATGTCCTTTCCTAAGAGACAAAGAAAGGGACATGGTTTAAGCATGCCTGTTGGGAATGTATGAGCCATAGCCACGAGGAATTAATCTTTTACACAGACTGTAGCAGGAAAAATCAGAAACCAGGCTGGTAGGTTTCCCATCCACTATATGACCTCTGCCAATCATATTCTGACCATGTCACATTCCCACAGAACGTTTTCCGGGAAGTGGTGTTTATTAATTCATTCAGCAGTTCATCACGGGTTAGATTTATTTCCCTGAAGTTTGAGAGCAATTTCGTGCTATTAGGAAAGATACGAGAAGTCATTTGTGGGACGGCAGGTAGACTCAACTGGTGATGGAGGAGTTGTTGATCGTTTGACTTTAGAGGGCATTTTCCAAATTCTGGGACTATATGGTGTATGCTAATCCATTTGACTAACAACGGCAGAGCACGCACTTCTTTTAGGCCCGGGAAGAGGTGCCAGGGAATCAAAGACACATTATACAGCATCCCAGTCTGGTGAGAAACATGAGGCCTTACACACAGCTGAACAAATATTTGTTGAGGTGACTGGAAAATAAACCCTTACTTTATTCTGTGTGCTCTTAGAGAGCTTAGAGCAACCTAACCTAAGAGGGCAGGGGAGGGAGACGAACGCTGTTACTGCGACAGGTTTGTTGCCTGTCTCTGCTGTGCTTCGAGAGCCCTCTGTGCTGACCTTCTAGCAATCTCTCCGTGAAAACCTCTCAGAAATATATGTTACAAAGTCCCAGAAAAGTACACTGGGATGTGGCCAGTCCTAACTCCGACAAACCACTCTTGGTGCCTTTTTACATTTGTAAGCCTAGGAATTGTGTAATGCCCTGGTTTCCATCCCAGTTTGCTCAGCGGCTGAAGCAGAGCTTGCAAAGGACTTTGGATATAGAGCATCCAAGGCCATAAACCAACACGGTGTCAGAAAGTGTGCTCTGAGCAGCAGCCACACGCCGAGAAGGGACTGCCGGAGAGGGAAGGGGTGGGCGTTATTTGCAGAAAACAGGCCTGACTCCCTGCTCCTTAGCTCACTACTGCCTGTAGCAAGAGCTGCTTGGCTTCATCTTGCTCATTCCTTCTCACCTAGGCGTCAGTCTAGACCAAAGTGGTTCCCTAGTTAGGGAGAATTTACGGGGCCCAAGGCCAGTAAACACAGTGGCAAGGATCTTGTCATATTTCCAACTGACCGTGTGCTCAACCTGTAGAAGCTGAGCCAACTGCGTTTTGTTTTGTTCTCTGTGACTAAATAGACCACCTTGTATCTTGCTTACCATAACTCTGGCACCTGTTTTGTTCTTTGTACCCCACCCTTTGGAGCCTTGTTTCTTTAACTGGCAGGTGAATGTGTAAGCACTGACTTGAAGGGCTGTTTTGAGCAATAAATGAAATAGCTTGTGAGGCATGTGGCACAGAGCACACATTGGTGCCACACCATTTCCCTCAAGATGGGCTTTTCCTGACATTCTTCAGCTGAGCGGAGTAGCAGACCCCAACTCTGCATTTGGTTTCCGTATCTTGGCCACATTTCCCGAAGTGATGTGGTGTGAGCCTAGGTCACACAGCGGGGAATGGGTCAGGTCACCTGACTCCCAAATGTGCCATTTGTGCTGGTGTCTGAGTCTTGACCTGTGTACATTCTGTCCCCCTGGTGTTCTTGGAGCCTGGAGTTCTGCCTCTGAACAGGAAGCATGATTGTTTTGCTGTCGAGGACATTTAGTAGAGTACAGTGGGAAAATATGTGATTTATTTACCAATACTGTTATCCTTGGTATCTGATGGGAATTTGTTCCAAGACTCCACCATACCAAAATCAGCAGATGGTTAAGTTCATTATATGATATCATGCGGGATTTGCATATAACCTACACATTCTCCTTCAAGCTTGAAATAATCTCTAGATTACTTATAATACCTAATACAATGTAAATGCTATATAAGTAGTTGCTATGCTGTACTTTTAATTTATATTACCCTTTATTGTTGTAAATTGTTAAGTTTTATTGTTTTTCTTTTGCAAATATTTTGAATCCATGGTTGGTTGAAGCCTCAGATGTGGAACCTGTGGATATAGTGGGCTGATTCATGTATGCCACAGACATCCCTGACTCTCACCCCATCCTTGATTTTCATTCCTTCTTTGAGCCTCATTCAGTACTGGCCATCACCCAATCCCTTACACTCACCTCATTCCTGACAAGGTGTCTCCTAATCAGTTCTTGAGTTTCATCAAGTGTTTAGGCCTCAGAGACCACCTCAGGGGCATAGAGAGCACTAGGCTGCTATGCTAGTGTACAGGGAATTGAGTCTAGCCCTGTGTCTCCTGTGGCCTCCTCTTCTTTAGCTCTAGTTCAGCTGTTTGGGAAGCTGTCCCAAGAGAGATCAGGGACCAAATGACACTGTCCTTCCTCTCACCTCCTCCTCCTTAGGCTCTGGAGACTTGAGGGGAAACCTGGCCAGGTTGAGGCTGGAGAAGAACAAACCATGAGCCCTGGAGGGCAGAGTGGTAGAGAGGACTGAGCACAAGGCTGGGAGTAAAGTGACCTGACCCATTCCCCGCTGTGTGACCTAGGTACACCCCACATCGCTTCGGGAAATGTGGCCGAGATGTAGAAACCAAATGCAGAGTTGGGGTCTACCACTCTGCTCAGCTGATGAATGTCAAGAAAACCCTATCTTGAGGAAAATTGTGTGGCACCAATCTCTACTCTGAATAAAAAGAAATGATGCTGAAATTAAGGCCTTAGCTTATTGGACTAAAAGAGAAGGAATCAGAGGAAAAACATTTGTAAAATTTGCTTCGAATTTGTCATAGTCTAAGATCTTTATCAGTATTTAATTTAAAACGAAAAATAAAACCACCTGCCAACCTCACAGTGGCTATTGAATTACAAGCTGGGTAAGCTGTCAAACACCCATGCAATGTCTAAAGAGATAGGAGGATGGAGCCAAGGGCCGTGGCACAGACTCCCCAAGAGAAAGTCAGAGAAGCAGACGCACAATCTCAATTTCTCTAATTTCTATAGAAGCTGGAGTCAAGAGTGGTGTGCTTTCTGAACAACTGCCCTGGGTAGGCCAGAGAAAAGGAATAGGTCCCGATCTCAGAGTGATAATGAAAAAGAAGCTCTAAGGGGAAAAGTTATTTTCTCCTCTGAGTCTCACAACGTGGAATTAGTAAGAGAATTGTCTTCTATTGGTAGCCTCTTTATAACACACACGCACACACACACACACACACACACACACACACACACACCCGTACACATATCCTGTTGGTTCTTTTTCTCTGGAGAGCCCTAACATCATCTGCTTTGCTAACAAGTTCCTCAAGGCAAGATCCTAGGCCTTCTTTTCTTCTCACTCTAAGTTTTGCTTGTTTTCTATGCAATTTATTTTTTCTGCCCAGGGCCTCATTTACCATCTGCACATGAATAACCCTTAAGTTTATATTTTAGCTCAGAGATCTCTCTCTTTATGGATCTCCAGACCCATGCATCTACTTGTGTACCTGGATATCTGAAGGACATTTGAATGAATGCAACACATGCAAAGGTACATTCATGATCCTGCAATCTGGATCCTCTTTCAGGGTTCCCCACCTCTGTAAACTGTCCCTCTCTCTAACCCGAAGACCCAGAGCCATTCCTAACAGCTCCCTCCCTCTTAACTCTGTACTTAATCCATCATCATATCCTGCCAGTGTCCCTCCAGAAATTCCTCTTATATCTCTACTACTCTCCCGCTCCACTATCACCACTCAGGTTTTGGGTATCTCTTATCTTGACTCCTATAGTAACTTTACAAGTTTCAAGTCATAAGTAGCTGCATATTCTCTGTCTCTCCTCTTATCCTCTTTCTTTACACTCCACCTACAATGATCTTTCTAAAAGCTAAATCTGATTCTATCATTCTGTGCCATTACCTGTTGGAAACCATAAATGATTTTCTGTTGTGCTTAGCAAGACAGCTAAGAAATTCTTAGCAAGACAACGTGGTGGTTCCCAAGGCTCTGCATGGTCTTGCCCTGCTGCAGTTTTCCCTTTGCTTTCTGAACTCCAGCTAAACTAGCTTTTTCTTTTAACTCCTGAAAAGTAAGTCCCCATCATGGGTTCTTTGAATATACTGTTTTTACTCTAGTTTTTAAAATTTGGAGTATTCTTCCCAACTTCTCAACTATCATATCAGGAGTCACTTCCAGAAGAATCTTGTGTTCCACACACCCCTTCCTCAGGCTAGTCAAATTTCTTTATTATACAGTCTCATAGTATTTCTCTAAATCAATGCAAATAGCTAAGAATTATCATGTGTTTGCCGAGTTCAAGTGTCAAGCACACTGCTAAATATTTTATAATTGTTATATCTAAATATTATCTAATTAAAAATTAGAGAAATAGGCAACATTATCATTCTTATTTTCTAAGAGAGGAATCGGAGAACCTGGGTGATACGCTGAGAGCATATTCAGCTGTGTGATGAGTTGAGTGGATACTTGGCTCTCCCCCTGGCCTGTGTACTTGGAATGAGCTGGGGCCACTGTTAATGGATCAGCACTGTTAGAGGACTGCCTGGTATGTAGAATGTCTTGCATATGTACTTGTTGATTGAAATAATGAATATTTGAATGAGAAATGAACCAGGGCATTTTTAACATGAAAACTAACTGGGTATTCCTTTTGTTCTCTATACCAAATTAGTCACCTGTGAGATTGGTTACAAAATTCCAGACAGCTGCCTGCAAATGAGAAAATGGCATTCCCAATATTGGAGATGCTTTAGAGTATCCTCCACTCCTCAGTTTAATGACCATCTGCTCTATTTCCAAATGAGGCACCAATTCAGTTTAATTTTATACACAGTTAAGAATGATTTTTTTTTTAGTCCCAGTTCTTTTGGGGCTTCTAAAATAGAAGGAATCACACACACGCAAGCACACACTTAGAAAGATGCATACTCTCTGGTAGGTCCACACCAGCAGCTGTAACAAATAGGCCCTAAATTCCTAAGCCTTAACACAATTGGTGGTTACTTCTTATTTATGTAACAACCTAATGGAAGCACTGCTGCTTGGCCAGAAAGCTTTTCACCTGGTGATTTGGGAACCCAGGCTTTCTGCACCCCATGGGGCTCCCACGTGGGCGTCTCAGAGTTCCTTTACTGATGGCAGCAAGGCAAAAAGCACAGAGGAGGCATACCTCCTTCCTCAAAACCCTGGCTTCCAAATGAAGCATGTCACTTCTACTCATTTCACATTGCTAGAAATTTATTATGAGGTCATGCCCAACTCTACAGAAGGCTAGGAAATGCTAACTATATGCCCAGGAAGAAAAAAGAGAAAACACATTTGAATGAATCATCAGCAGTTTCTGTTCCACCCCTGTCCTCATAGTACAAGGCAGAGAGATGCTGTAAGATTAGTAAAAAGTGCCCTCGGGTATGAGAAGAAGGAGCTTAATTTTCACAGTGGACCTCTGGAAGGTCGTGTGAAGGAGTGAATTTTGACTGGGACTTGAAGAATAAGCAAGTTCTTGATAGGAAGAGACAGCAGCAGGCATAACTGAGATGAAGATCGGTGTCAAGAGAGATGAGGTCTGAAGGCAGGTGGGAGTGAGAGGGTGGGGAGATACGGATGCCTGTGCCTTGGTCTTTGTATAGGCAACTCAAAGTCCACAGTAAACATTATTTTAATCTCTTTTTCTTGGTTTTCCCATGCTCCTTCTTTAAGTAATTAAATAACAAACAGAATTCTACCCTCCACCATGAGTATCTTGGTCCCTAATGTGAAGATATGAAATAATTAGAGGGTGTACTGTGTACAAACCTTAATGTCATGGAAACTTCTATTTTCAAGACTGTGCTAATTACACAGGATGAGGCGGAACAAAGGGAAGATGACCAATTAGCAGAGCACAGCTTATTATAACCAGCTCTCTTTAGAGCCTCTTCTGAACCTAGATATGTAATAAATCAATATGTAGTAGTGGCCTAGCATTTAGTTTTTAGAGAACTCTAAATTTTGGAAATGCGGGATTTGGAATGTGAGATTTGGCCATTTGGAATTTGATGGTGGGGATGGTACAGGAGACTTTTACATCCTGGTCTTCATAACAAAGAGGAAAAAGCAGGGCCTTTAGAGGGACAAGACCGCTTCTTTGGTCTGCCACTCATTGGCTAGGCAATCATAACCTCTCTGAGCTGCTTCCTCCACTGTGTGGGGATAGGGGATAATAATGCATATGAAAGCACCTAGCGCTAAGCCTAAACTATATTAAGGACACAATTTTAAATTTAGATCCATTTCCTTTCCCCTTTCATTTGCTTTCCATATCTTAGTGGCTTAAGGCAATTAAAGTCTGTTGTTAAGTCCATCGGTGGCGGGGGTGGGGCTCTGTTCTTTGCAGTCACACAGACTCCAGGCTGAAGGAGAAACCACATCTGGAGCCACATCACAGTCAGAATGTCACAGGGAAGGGGAGCTAGGGAGTCTTGCAACAGCAATTAAATGCTCCCGCATGGAAGTCCTACAGATCCTTTCCACTCACAACTCATTGGTCATTCCACAATTCTTTAGTGAGATTTCATTCATCTCAAATAAAAATCCTTCGGACTTTAAGAACTGTACAAGAATGACTGTAACAACAGATGGATGTACTTTCTCTAAAGCAACCAAACTTCAATAAAGGCAGTTGTAATATCAGGGGCTCTATCTGAGCAGTGTCAAGGATAAAAAAGTACCTTCCCAGGCTGGGTGCAGTGGCTCACGTCTGTAATCCAGAACTTTGGGAGGTCGAGTTGGGTGGATCACCTGAGGTCAGGAGTTCAAGACCAGCCTGACCAATGTGGTGAAACCCCATCTCTACTAAAAATAGAAAAATTAGCTGGGCGTGATGGCACATGCTGTAATTCCAGCTACTTGAGAGGCTGAGGCAGGAGAATCACTTGAACCTGGGAGGCGGATGTTGCAGTGAGCAGTGATGCCACTGCACTTCAGCCTGGGTGACGAGAGTGAAACTCTGTCTCAAAAAAAAAAAAAAAAGTACCTTCCTTATCAAAACTCATGAGGACTGCCTCAGCTTTTCTTTTTTTCCAAATAAGATAAATTGCAGAGCATGCAACTTGCTTTCTACTACAGGGTTTTGCTTTGTTTGCAAACAAGCTCTTAAGTGCAAAAGACTTAAACATCCAAGGGCCTATGATGAGGCCCATATAAGTTGGGCTTTTCCCTAGATTCTGTTGCCAGAATATTAGAAATTGATATGAAAGGCTGAGAGCTTAAAAATGGCACAGTATTATATATGATTCAATTGCAAAGTGCTGTGTGCTGCCCATTCCAAGCCTTAGCTATGAATGGCCTATATGACCAAGTGCATCTCAGTATTGACTGAAAGGATAGAGGCTCTTAGCTCTTGGGAAAGCATTAGGATTGCATTATCATATCAATTGCCCACATGCAAAGTTCTTGATAAAAACTATCATAATCCAGAGGCAGAGATCAAATATGAGAGTTTGATTTGTGTAAACAAATCAAAAGCATTTACAGTCAAGCTACTTATCTGTCTTAAAGCATTGCCAGGAGTATAAACATCAGAACAGCCTAACAGGCAGACAGCCTGTAGTACAAAGAGAACTTTTAATGTGCTATGTTTTCTTGCTTTGCTATAATCAAGCTATATTGGCTATCTTTCAATTTTACAAACCAGCCAAACTTAACACCTTTTTTCTTAAAGCTTCTATAAATCATCCTCTGCCTCGTCACAGATCCCTCTTATAATAGGATAGTCTCAGTTGTGCTGCAATAACAAATAGCTTTCCATATCTTAGTGGCTTAAGACAATTAAAGTTTGTTGTTTGCTCAGGCTCCAGGTCCAGGTCCACTGTGGGGCCATTGGGGGGCTCTGTTCTTTGCAGTCACAAAGGCTCCAGGCTGAAGGAGACACCACATCTGGAGTTACATCACCAGTCAGAACACCACAGGGAAACAGAGCTAGGGAATCTTGCAAGAGCAATTAAATGCTCCAGCATGGAAGTCCCACAGATGCTTTCCACTCACAACTCACTGGTCATCCCACATCCCATGGTCCCAGGCTATCTGGTCCTCTCATGTGCCTGGAAGGGAAGGAGCACGGGGAAAGCTCTCTTGACTCTCATACCTCCCCTCACTATCCTTTCTAAAGTAGGTTCCACTTCTTCACTGCCTGAGCACCCTGTTTGTTTTCTTCATAGTGCTTATTATGATTTGTAATTGTGTTATTTTTTATTTTCTGTTTTGTCTGTAGTCTTTTTCCTCCATTGGACGCTAAGATCCCTAAGAGGAAGGATTATTTATACCAGCAGGCTGATTCCATAAAGCTGTTCTCCAAAGTACCCAACCAGACTCAGATATTTAAAATAGTCTATTTTTATCTTGAACTTGGAGAATCCTTATGGCTATAATCTCATGTCTCTTAGTCTGTGTCCACCCATTTAGGCTGTGTGTGGACCCTGCTCCCTTGCTCCTCATCAGAGGGTCCTCTTGCTACTCACTGTCAAGGGTTGAAACACAGACCAACTGCACGTTCCCTCCAGTGCTGTCAGCAAGCAGAGGGAAGAAAACTATCAACTGAAGCCTTACAGGAATCTCACAACGGCTGTGAAAACCAACATACCCAGTGCAATTACTACACATTCTGTAAATGAGGACCAGGAGAGAGGAATTTGGTGAACTGGAGTTTTATTGAATTTGCGTTTGGCGAATCAGCTCACAGGGAATTGTCTCAGAGCTACCCGCCACCTTCCACTAACAATTGTATTTCAGGCTAATTCTGCTTGGCATTTTCAAGACATTCTGAAATAACTGTCGCTTTCATGGACATGAAAATTGTAGTTTAGAAAGGTTAAGTAAGTGGCCCACAGTCACAGAGGCTATGATGGGAAAGACAGAAGTGTCACCCAGGTGACCTCTTGCCAGCATGGTGCTTCTTCCCCTGAATCACAGTCTGGATAGGCTGCAATCATTTTTATTCATTTAACATGCCATTTAGGGCAAAAGTGTATAGAGGAATATTCTGAGTATTTATCTTGCTTTTTATCACTTTAAATAAAAACATTTTAACAATTATTCACTATTTTAGCGAATCTCAATAACTGTACCATCATTTTCTATACAAAATCCTCCATTGTCAACTGAAATAAGAAATGATTGAAGTACAATTGCCTGTGTGATGAGCTTATTTCGGCAAGGAAGATTCAAGAATCAATTAGTGATGGCCCTGGAGAAATGGATTTTAAATGGGAATTGTCTTAGGTCACCTAAAGCATATCTTTAGTTCCCTAATAGTTCATCTTAAAAGAAGCCACCACTAAAATCAGTCGAAGGTTTCATAGACACCTGTAAATACACAATTTTTAAAAAGACACTTTTTTTTTTCAAACTGTGAGTTTTTTTCTCCTGTATCTTTCAGAAAAAAAAAAAGACTTTTTCCTGTACATCTGCACATGTATCCCAGAACTTAAAATGAAATTAAATAAAAATTTTTCAAAAGAAGGCTTTTACGGCAAGGATATTTTGCATACTATAGCAGGTAAACATTAATAAAGAAAAAAACTTAGACCTTTCTCTCTGCTCATTAGTCCATAGATGCTGATTTCTGACTTTGCAGAGTTGCTGTTATTTTTCCTTGATGCAGGACTTCATAACTGAGAAATATGTTTCTCTCTTACCTGTTGGCTCACGTGTGCTGTGTTTTCCTTCTTTTTACTAAAAGTACAGGAAATCAAGCATGGTCTCAATCTGTCTGAGGAGGAGATTCAAGATGCCCGTGCCAGGAGCAAACTGCATAGCCCTAAGTGGACAACAAGAAGAGAGAAAAATTTAGAAATAATGGAAATTAATTGGGTTCAGAGAAATGAAAACAGAACTGCCACTTTAAAAAAAGCTCTCTAAGTACGATACAATACAAAGAACGGCATGTGGGTAGGCATTGAATAGAGGTGGACTGAAAGAAACAAGAATGAATAAATTAACCTCATTTAGGGTTTGAACTGGTATTAGGATTAGAAACTCAGATGCCTTGAAGCCCGTGCAGGTGGTATCAATGAGTGAGCAGACAGGGTGTGAGATAAGAAGGACTGGTAGGCACTGTGGTGAGCTAGTGAGCCCATGCTCCATCGGAAGGGGCAGCTACTGCTCAGGTCGAGTTGATGATTTTACTGATGCCACAAAGATAAACAGGCCCAATGATGTCACAACCTCCAATTTTTAGGGAAAAACAAAAGTACAGATTTTTAAATGTTAATCTCTTAGTTTTGTACTTTAGGATCTAATTTTTAACACAAAACTTTAGACAGGTCAAACAAGGCTAAAACCAAAGCCCACGTGAGGGGTCAGGATTGGCTCATGGTGACCAGCTTTTATCTAAGGTCTACTGCAACATCTTAACTTTTCAAGTGATTTAAAAAAAAAAAAAGGTTCAGAGGGCTGAAGCTGCCATGGGCAAAGACATTTGGTTCATTCGTGACACAGCTGGGATTTTAGGCAGGCATACCTTCTCTTTCAGTGAAGACATTTCACTGTCACTTATGACCACTCTGCCACTGGCTGAATCTGATCAGACCCGTTTTAATAAGAGGATGGAAGCCAACTAGACCTGCCTTCTATTGATCGGAACCCCAGCATCTACGAGAAGCTGATCCAGTTCTGTGCCATTGACGAGCTTGGCACCAACTATCCAAAGGATATGTTTGATCCCCATGGCTGGTCTGAGGACTCATACTATGAGGCATTAGCCAAGGCCCAGAAGATCGAGATGGACAAATTGGAAAAGGCCAAAAAGGAGTGAACAAAAATTGAATTTGTGACAGGCACCAAGAAAGGCACCACAACCAATGCCACGGCCACCACCACTACCACCGCCAGCACAGCTGTTGTAGATGCTCAAAAGAGAAAGAGCAAGTGGGACTCAGCTATCCCAGTGACAACGATAGCCCAGCCCACCATCCTCACCACCACGGCCACCCTGCCAGCTGTTGTCACAGTCACCACCAGCGCCAGCGGCTCCAAGACCACCGTCATCTCTGCTGTGGGCACTATTGTGAAGAAGGCCAAACAGTGACCTGAGGGGCGACCCTAGGACTTGAAAGGACCATGCAGCCCAGTGACCACTGCCCAATGGGAGGTGCCACTTTGTATATTTCAGGACTGGGAACTGCTCCCCAGATGCCACCTGAGAGGAACTTCTTTGTGGCATTCCATCCAGAAGCTATATGTATATAAAACTTTGTAATGAAAGGTAGAATGTTCTATGCTAATTGTCCATATCATGGAATAAGTTCTGGGTAATGGCGAATGACAGAAATGTGATGGGTCCTCATATGAAATAAAACTCTGATCACAGGCATTTTTGTTTGGGATGGTGTTTAAGCAATGTGGCCCCATGTGAAGAATACGGACAGAGGCACAAGTGGGTTCCAGTGGATCCATTCGCTGGTTCCAGTTTCTGTTAAAATGCTCTCTGTTTCCACGATGATCAATGTTGTGTGATGAGTAAGTGTATGCGTTGGGTTTAGAGATTGACCCAGTCACTGACTATACTTAACCTCTCTAGGTCCCATGTACAAAATCGTGATAACAGTGCCTGAATCATAGAGTTGTCATGAGGTTCAAAGGAATGAATACATAGAAAATGCTTAGGATGGTGCTTGCATAGGTAGTCATCAGTGTTAGCTAGTATTTGTAATAACTACCAACATTTACTGAATTTAGTTTAGAAAGGTTACTTATATGCATTATCTGCCATAATATCCTCATTTTAAGAATGGGAAAACATGACTGAGGGAGAGCAAGTCTATTGCTCAATGTCATGCTGGGATTAGTGGAGCCAGTGTTTGAACGTAGATCAACTCAGCCTAGCTAGTAGCTTAACCTACCTCTCCAGTGCCTTGTCATTTGTTTAACCGAAGACACACTTTAGAACTTTAAAGGAAAGCAAGTCATATTTGGTCAAACACCAATTGCTTATCAAGTCAAATACCAAAGCAAAAGAGTCCCAAAGCAAACAATCTGAAGCACTGCAACACTGAGGAATCTTTTGCCTAATGTAAAAAATGTCTTATTCCAGTAATGGGAGTATACTATATAACTAAGCATAAGATGGGAGAGCATGTAGTCAGTTTTTAGTCTGCATTGAACCCTCATTCTGCTCTTCGAAGTGTTAGATCTCTTACTAGATTATTTGCTTAATACTGAGAAAATAACGGAGGTAGCTTTTAAGGATTTAAATGAGTATTAAATGTTGACATTGGAAAAACAGCACCTGGAAGATTTTACTCTAGCATGTTTTTGAAAAAATTTCCTTGCTTTTGTAGAATTGACTAGGTAAAGAGTAGAATAAAACATAAACATTATTAAAATATATGAAGGATTAATATGAAGTGTCTTCTATAAAACATTATTATTAGTATTTTAATTGCATTTTAGGTTTTGGGGTACATGTGAATAACATGCAAGATTGTTGCATAGGTACACACATGGCAGTGTGATTTGCTGCCTTCCTCCCCATCACCTGTATCTGGCATTTATCCCCATGCTATCTCTCCTCAACTCCCCACCCCCCACTGTCCCTTCCCTATTTCCCCCTGACAGACCCCAGTCTGTGATGCTCCCCTCCCTGTTGCCATGTGTTCTCATTGTCCAACACCCATCTGTGAGTGAGAACATGCGGTGTTTGATTTTCTGTTCTTGTGTCAGTTTGCTGAGAATGATGGTTTCCAGGTTCATCCATGTCCCTACAAAGACACGAACTCATCGTTTTTGATGGCTGCATAATATTCCATGGTGTACATGTGCCACATTTTCCCAGTCCAGTTTATCATTGATGAGCATTTGGGTCAGTTCCAGGTCTTTGCTATTGTAAATAGTGCTGTAGTGAACATTCGTGTGCATGTGTCCTTATAGAACAATTTATAATCCTTTGAATATATACCCAGTAATGGGATTGCTGGATCAAATGGAATTTCTATTTGTAGGTATTGACAGAACGTATCTCAAAATAATAAAATCTATGTATGACAAACCAACGGCCAATATCATGCTGAATGGGCAAAAACTGAAAGCATTCCCTTTGAAATCTGGCATGAGACAAGGATGCTTTCATCACTCCTATTCAATGCAGTATTGGAAGTTCTAGCCAGAGCAATCAGGCAAGAAACAGAAATAAAGGGTATTCAAATAGGAAAGGAGGAAGTCAAATTGTCTCTATTTGCAGACGACATGATTGTATATCCAGAAGACCCAATCATCTTGGCCCAAAATCTCCTGAAACTGATAAGCAACTTCAGCAAAGTCTCAGGATACAAAATCAATGTGCAAAAATCACAAGCATTCCTATACACCAATAACAGACTTAAAGAGAGCCAAACCAAGAATGAACTGCCATTCACAACTGCTACCAAGAGAATAAAATACCTAGGAATACAACTAACAAGGGACATAAAGGAACTCTTTAAGGAGAACTACAATCCACTGCTCAACAAAATAAGAGAGGACACAAACAGATGGAGAAACATTCCATGTTCATGGTTAGGAAGAATCAACGTCGTGAAAATGGCCATACTGCCCAAAGTAATTTACAGATTCAATGCTATCCCCATCAAGCTACCAATGACCTTCTTCACAGAACTGGAAAAAAACACCTTAAATTTCATATGGAACCAAAAGAGAGCCCACATAGCCAAGTCAATTCTAAGCAAAAAGAACAAAGCTGGAGGCATCACACTACCTGACTTCAAACTATACTACAAGGCTACAGTAATCAAAACAGCATAGTACTGGTACCAAAACAGACATATAGACCAATGGAACAGAACAGAGGCCTCAGAGGCAGCACAACACATCTACAACCATCTGATCTTTGACAAACCTGACAAAAATAAGCAGTGGGGAAAGGATTCCCTGTTTAAGAAATGGTGTTGGGAAAACTGGCTAGCCATGTGCAGAAAGCAGAAACTGGACCACTTCCTGACACCTTACACTAAAATTAACTCCACATGGATTAAAGACTTAAACATGAGACCTAACACCATAAAAACCCTAGAAGAAAATCTAGGCAAAACCATTCAGGACATAGGCGTAGGCAAGGACTTCATGACCAAAACACCAAAAGCACTGACATCAAAAGTCAAAATAGATAAATGGGACCTAATCAAACTCCACAGCTTCTGCACAGCAAAAGAAATAGTCATTAGAGTGAATCGGCAACCAATAGAATGGGAAAAAATTTTTGCAGTCTACCCATCTGACAAAGGGCTGATATCTAGAATCTGCAAAGAACTAAAAGAGATTTACAAGAAAAAAACAAGCCCATTCAAAAGTGGTCAAAGGATCTGAACAGACACTTTACAAAAGAAGACATACATGAGGCCAACAAACATGAAAAAATGTTCATCATCACTGGTCACTAGAAAAATGCAAATCAAAACTACATTGAGATATCATCTCATGCCAGTTAGAATAGCGATCATTAAAAAATCTGGAGACAACAGATGCTGGAGAGGATGTGGAGAAATAGGAACACTTTTACACTGTTGGTGGGAGTGTAAATTAGTTCAACCATTGTGAAAGACAGTGTGGCGATTCCTCAAGGACCTAGAAATATAAAACATTATTGAATGAAGAAAAGGGAAGCAAGGAATAAAAGGAATGAGAAGTTGCTGAATGCTGCCATGGGACAGACCCTATCCTAGGTATTATTATATTCATCATAGCATTCACTGAGTGAAAAATAACCAAACAAGGACCACAAAAAGGTGTGGAAAATGTGTATATGGCTAACTCAGTTTTCCACGGGCAGATGTACGTTTGAAACTTAAATCTTACTCAGATATAACTTTTATCTTGAATATCCATTCTATTTGGTTCTGGGATTTTTTTCTTTTCGTACATTAAAAAATAATTTTACCAAAGCAAAGGCAGGAAAGGATGTGTCCTTTAAACCAAAATACTTAATTGCTGTCAATGCAGGAAAATATTAACTAGAAAACATACAGATGCAAATGTTCTCTGCTTTAGAATGAACTGAACATTATCCTAAGAGATAATGACATATATTCACAGCAATAATATAGAAAAGGGAACATATTGTACAAGAAAAGGTGAAGAATACGAGCTGCTTTCTTTAGTCTGATTTCTAAAGTGTAATTTTAGTATTTAAGTTAGAGACATTGCAACTTTCCAGAATATAAAATGTATCGACATTCAAATGTTGGTTTTAGAATACAAAATAATCTTTCACAGCATTATCTACTCTTTTGGATAATTGCCATTATTGCTATTTCTCCATGGGCAGATAATTGAAAACTGACTATATAAATTGTTGTATTTTTCTGGGGAAAAAGCTCTGACTCAACACTTGTCACCCACATTTTAATCTAGTTTACAATTTTACCAGGTCTAAAAATTATAGCTATTCTAGAACATTATTCCATTAGATTTCATTAATATTACCCCTTCTTTTTAGCTTCATGCGGCAAAAAGGAATTTTGCCAGTGCTGTTTGTGGCTGAGAAATCCCTGCCTTCTGTGTACTGACTTATGAGTGTTAGCTGTGGGAGAATTTAGTGACATAAAAGGATAAACAAGACAGTAATAGTATTTGGACTTGAGATTTAGTCTTCCCAGTCTTGCTGCAGCCCTCTGAGGCAACAAAGGACTTTGCACCGTGAATCTCTAATGTCAGCATCTGGGTACATTTGATTCTGGTTTGTGTGTGGTCTGTTAGAGATAAAGGACTTAAATAAAGACCCACAGAACAAAACACAAAGCACTACTGAGTTGCCCATTTATTAACTTATCAAGGTAATGACTCATTAGGGAAACAGGTGGGGTCCATAGTTGATCTAATTCATTAATGAATTTAGGAGAGAGAACAGAGGACTTTCCCTCTCTCTGTTTCAATGATCATGAACTTAACTTTCAATTTCTCTTCATTGTAGGTGGGGTTGCTTTGGGACTCAGATTCTTATGCAGGAAGTTTATTGTAGCATGTTCTTAGGAACAACACCTGTTCCTCTTGTGAGAGGAGAAAGAAGAAGGTAAAGGCAGAGTTTGGACTTTAATGCAGTCACAGCAGAGACCTGAGCTGACCCTGCAGGGAGCTCTGGAGCTGGAATGACTCTGCAGAGTCCAGCAGGCGCCAGGCAGTTTGCATGGGCTTGGGCAGAGCTGGTGGTGCACACTTCTTTCCAACTTCTCATTCAATGACCTCATGTTGATATCTTGAAACTGGTGGCACATACATTTATAACATAGAAATAGGCAAACGGTAGAAATCAGGGGTTCTCCCACTTCCCTTGTCTAGAAAACTCGTTTGCCAGAAAACCCACAGTGAAGAAAGATTCCTTCCATATCTCTGTGCCCAAATTCTTTCAATAAATTCTTAATTGTTAGTGGTACTACACTAGAGGGAATTCTACATGATAATCCTAAGTCTTGTATTGTTATAGTTTCTCTAGGCCAAGTCTCCACTGTTCTACCAAGTATTATTCTAATCTCAGGATTTGTATCCCTGCCATGCTATCAGTGATCTTTTTACTGCCTTTCTGAAAGAGGCAACTAAGCTTCCATGGAAATGGAATCGTCTCTTTAAGATACAACTCGGTGGCTCAAGCCTGTAATCCCAGCACTTTGGGAGGCTGAGGCGGGTGGATCACGAGGTCAAGAGATCGAGACCATCCCGGTCAACATAGTGAAACCCCATCTCTACTAAAAATACAAAAAATTAGCCGGGCATGGTGGCGCGTGCCTGTAATCCCAGCTACTCAGGAGGCTGAGGCAGGAGAATTGCCTGAACCCAGGAGGCGGAGGTTGCGGTGAGCCGAGATCGCGCCATTGTACTCCAGCCTGGGTAACAAGAGCAAAACTCTGTCTCAAAAAAAAAAAAAAAAAAAAGATACAACTTAATGATATGACCTCCAAAGCCTAAGTGACAGAGTTACCAAAGAAGTATTTAGTAAGTACTAGTAATGATCAAACAATACCCAGAATAAAGTACTTAGAAAGAAGAAACAAACCCAGCTGAAATGATTACTGAATTGATTTTGTTTAAATGTATTTCTACGCCTTTACTTGTAAACATGGTCATTCACACTAATAAAGTAGAATAACAATAATTATGCCATGTATTTGTTTAATAAAGTCATAAAATATTTTTAGAGCCAGTTTAGGGTGCCGAAAGTAGGAGAGGATTTTAAATGCATTAGCCAAAAATTTAGCCAAATAATTTCACTTAAAATCATTCCAGCTATTTTTAAAGTTAATTTTAAACTTAGTTCATACTAAGAAGGATATTGCCGTATACAATTCAATATCCAATTGCTGTACGCAAATATCATTATCTTTAGGAAACCTAGAGAGTTGGTAGAGGAGAGTTAACCATTAGCTTGGGTAGCAGAAATATTTAAGGGTACTATTCTAAACAAAACTGCACATGTATCAAAGTTCTTTCTTCTTCTGAGCTCTTTATAGAAAAAGGCAACTAAAGGAAGACCCAAGATTTGACAGACAGACACAGAGTATACAGAATTTCTTCTCAGCTTTGCACCTTACACCCTATACTCATATGTACTCTTGGCAATGTAGTAACTGCAAAACGTCAGTTAAGCAATCAATTTATGAAAAAAAAAGGCATAAAATGGGGAGGAAGTTGTTCTGATTTTATATAAGGCTAGAATGTGGAAACTTGGTAAGACAAGTATGCATGATTCTTAAATTTAGTGATTAACAAGTGACTCAATATTGACTATATATGTTGTAACAGCTATCATATTTCTATAACAAGCATCAGAGAAGACAGAAGGTGAGGTCTCCAAGAAGTATTTTTCCATGACATAAAATCATTGGGAACAAACTATCTTATACATCAGAACTCAGCACAGAGTCTATTTCAATTATCTTCTTAAATGAATTGATGCGATATAGCTAGGGCCACACTTGGATTCTGTAATCAGTCTCTTACTTCCTTTCCTGTTATATTTATTGTTTCAATCAACAAAACTGGGTTATTTTCTGTACTGTCATATTCTATTAGGGGCTAGGGATACAGAGAAACTTGTATCTTTCTGGAGACAGATGTCATCCAGATAATAAATTATAGTAATGGAGATAGTGAAAAACAGAGGAGGGACTCTGAACTGTGTGGTGTGTGTGTGTGTATGTCTTGGTGTGTGATTAAATGCATTTTTCTCTTGAATGAGGTATTCACAATAGTGATAATTGAGAGCAAAGCTTTTCTTTTTTGTACTGCAAAATATGAATCCAGTTACTGTTTCTGCTAATCAAACAGGGGATATTGAGAGGACAAAGGAATATAGCATGGAGCCCTAAAAATAATCTGGACTATTTTTCTTGTTTTTAAACTGAAGTACGTTTGAGCCAGTCTTTCGACAATTCAGCCACATTTTTATTTTCCTTAAACATGCAATTCACATGTTAGGTCCTGAGGACCAA